>NC_138777.1:208459950-208702450 GCF_965119305.1 Pelophylax lessonae | reverse complement strand
CTTTTGCTGTGTGCATGCTGGCTCCCCCAGCGGCTCCGGAGAAAGAGGCCTGTCGGATGATGCCTCAGTCATGTCGGATAATGCCTTCGAGGCATCATCCGACAGGCCTCTTCCTCCGGAGCTGTCTAACACGCCCACCCAGCGCCGGCCGGCCGCCCGAAGTCTCTCTGCGTCCCAATGGCTGTTCGTGCGGCACATGCGCAGAAGCGTATTTCCATGGACACAGGGACGGACGCAGAGACACTTCCATTTTATTAATATAGAAGATTGATTTTTCACTACTGATAGACAACGCACTTTACTATTTGTTTAATTTTAACCATGTTATGATCAAATGCACTTTTATTTTATATTCATTGATTATTTTTGTACATATATACACATATATATTTATGAAAAACTTTATGTTGCACGGCATTTATTTTATTTTCTTGGGATCTTATACACTTTAGAGAGAGTGCTGTGCTTGCTGCAATATTCTTTAGTAAGTGCTAGACCTATTTTTAGCTTGCAGGATTACCAATAAATTTTGAGTCCCTGATATGGTGGCTTCATTCTCCGGCGCTTCTGTTGGGCAAATCCTTCCTCCCCTTGTATTGGACAGTGGTCACCATTGATGCCAGCCTGTCCAGCTGGGGAGGTGTCCTCGGCAAGCATTCGGCTTGGGATCTGGACTACCGATCAATGGCTTGGAACTCGAAATGGACTGTGTTTTTGGATCAATGAATAGTTGTCCAGTGCACATTTAATCAGACAATGCAACGGCCGTGGCTTAGGTCAATCACCAAGGGGGCACAAGAAGTGTCCTGGCAGCTCTGGAGGTAGCTGGCATTCCAAGGTGGGCAGAATGGTTTGTTCCAGCCCACTCCGCCGTACACATTCCCGGGGTGGAAAACTGGCAGGCAGATTACCTCAGTTGGCAGGCATTGGACCAAGGGGAGTGGTCCCTTCATCCGAGGTGGATCAGTTGGCATCTCCACTCAACAGAAATATGCAGAGGTTTGTGGCTCAGTCAAGGAATCCCCTGGAGGACACCATAGACGCGTTGTTGGCCCTGTGGGGTTAATATCGTCTGCTTTATGCCTTCCCTCCTCTCAAGGTTCTGCCAAGACTTCTACGCAGGATCAAGGTAGAAGGAATTCCGGTCATCTTAGTGGCTTCGGAGACTGGCCTCGTCGGGCTTGGTACGTCGATCTGGTACGGCTGGTCACCGACATTCCTTGGAAGCTTCCTCTCAGGGAGGATGTGTTGTCTCAAGGGCTGAGCTTCCATCCTGCTTTACAGCTGCTGGCTTTGACGGCTTGGCTGTTAAACGCCAGGTGTTGAAGATTAGAGGTTATCTGAGTCGGTGATTTCCACACTGTTAAAGGTTAGGAAATCTACTTCTAGAAGGATCTACCATTGTACGTGAAAGACGTACATTGCGTGGTGTGAGTCTCTTGAGGGTCATCCTCACTCCTTCCCAGTGGCTCAGATCTTTAACTTCCTTCAACGGGGGGTTGAACAGAAATTGGCCTTGGGTACCATCAAGGGCCAGGTGTTGGCTTTGTCGTTTTTTTTCCAATGACATTTTGCCACACACTCCCTGGGTGTACCTTTCTTCAGGGTGTCCAACATTTGGTTCCTCCAGTGAGGGCTCCGTTGCTGCTTTGGGACCTCAATTTGGTGCTTTTGGTCCTCCAGAATCCTCCCTTTGAGAATCTTTGGGAGATTCCCCTGCGTATGATGTCCTAGAAGGTGGCCTTTTTGGTGGCTATCACCTCTGCGTCCAGGGAGTCAAAAATTGCGGCGTTATCCTGACATTCACCTTACCTGGTAATTCACAGATATAAGGTGGTTATTTGCCCCGTCCTTCGCCCCTGTCCTTCGTTTCTTGCTAAGGTTGTCTCTGATTTTCATTTGAATGAAAACATTGTGTTGCCTTCCCAGTGTCCCAGGCCTAAACATCCAAAGGAAATTGCCTTGCATACCTTGGATGTGGTCCGGGCAATAAGGGTGTACCTGGCAGCTATGAAGTCTTTCAGGAAGTAAGACTCTCTTTGTGCTCACGGATGGGATTCGTAAAGGGTTGTCCGCTTCCTCTGCGACCATTTCCAGATGGATCATACAGACAGTGATTCAGACCTATTCCATCATGGGTCGGGTTCCTCCTTTCTCTGTTAAGGCGCACTCTACTAGGGCGATTAGTGCCTCCTGGGCTTTCCGTCATCAGGCGTCAGTGACGCAGGTTCAAAAGGCGGCCACCTGGTTGTCGGTGCACACTTTTACAAAGTTTTTTGTAAAGGGGTTGTGTTGGCATCTGCGGATGCTTCTTTTGGCCGCAAGGTTTTGTAGGCTGCTGTTGAGAGGACCTAATCCTCTTAGAGGGTGTATTGTTTTTTCTTCAGTTGTTTTGGTTGAGCTACTGTTTAGCCTTGGGAATTTTTTTTACTGTTTCCAGTGTTGAACTGCTTTGGGATGTCCGAACGGTATGAAGATCTGAAGCTGTGTCCGTCAATGAACGAATAAGAAAATTGAATTTTGACTTACCGTAAAATCCATTTCTCTGATGTTCATTGACGGACACAGCACCCACCCCTCTGTGGAGGAGTAATCCTCTCACACTGCTTGTAACAAAACTGATTGCTTATAGCAGAGAGAGGGAGTATATTCCCTGGGACTGCCCATGGCCGTAGCTAGACTTTTTTTCTGCCTAGTGTCCTACTCCTGTAGGGGGCAGTAAAACCCAACGGTTATGAAGATCTCAAGCTGTGTCCATCAATGAACATCAGAGAAATGGATGTTACAGTAAGACAAAAAAATCTAATTTTTCACCATCCAAAACCTCCTCCCTCCTCAGCCTAAAGTGGACCATTTTAAAAAAAAGAAAACTTTTTCTGCTACTCATAATAAATTATATCTGATGCTAGGTCTGCATTTAAAGGAATTATTGAAGATATGCATGCACAAATGTAAGAGAAATTGGTCAGTGAGTTTACCTGTAATGGCTGTAGACTTCCTGTAGATTATCTTTTTCCCAGGGCCAACTTAACCATGCTATGCTCCACACAATGTACCTATTACAAAGGCCACCATCTTAGCAGAGGACGAGGTGGAGGAAGCATAGATCCACAGTATGAATGAAGGTTCTCAGGTACGGCTTCCTCCACAACAAGCACTAAGAAGAACAATGAGCAGCCGGAAAGTGACATCATCAACTCTTCAACCAAATTCAGTGGAAAACAACAGTCGTCTCACGCTGCAGTCACATATCAGGGAGTGCTTTGCAACTTTTCAAGAGTAATTCAAGACAAACTTTTTATTTTAAGCTCACATTAATGCCATGGTATATGGGAGGGGAGAAACAACGTGTGTCCAGTGATGGCGTTATTGCAGAGTTTCTGGACGCACTCAGACTGGCTGCAGCTAATCAGCCAGTTTGTATGTGGCCATAACACACGCAGCTGTGTGCAGAGGTGGCATTTAGCTGCCTCTGAGCACTACATACCATCCACGCTGGTTGCCTTTTTTAATGTAGTCTAATTTCTCCACAATGTTTAAAGAAATGGAAATGAATGACGGGATGTTTTAATGTGCTTTTACTACTTCTTTAAACTATGTAAACAATTTAATGACTATGATTAGGAACTTCAGTTTTTTTTAAGGCAGTAGCTACAAATACTGTTGTTGCGAACTTAAAAATCAAGTACTTAGCAGTGCCTTGGATCCAGTGCTGTCTTTCCGCAGCCAGTTCTTCTTACCACTGTGGGTTGCCAGGACCGGCATCTTGGATTTGGGAGCCTGGCTCCCCATAGCGCTTTCTGAATGGTCCCTGCAGGGATTGCAGAAGTGGGAGCAGGTACCAAAACAAATGGCAATCGTACCCCCCACCACCCACCCAAGAAAATAAAAAATAAACTGTTACAGTACAGTCTTGTGGGGAAGGAGCAAACCAGTGGGACTTCACTTTTTTTTAGTGAAGTTCCCCTTTAAGTCCTGAGATGAATTAATATCTTTAGTCCTACATACATGTGTCTTTAATCCAGCTCCGCTAGTGACAGCAGGGTGATAATTAAAAAGTTAGAATGTTCATAATTACATCCACTTTTGTCTAATGGCTCACAGCTTGATCCCTCATTCGAAATGTTGCGTCATGGCCTGTTTGTTACATCTCACATGCGTGTAAACTTCGACGTCTAATGACTTCTGGAGCAGAAAGAGAATTTTTTTATTACTTTGGATATGGATCTTTCATTGACAGTAAAAGTTTTATTTGTTCTGAAGTTGCCTCTGTTTTCTCTAATCGCACATGCTGTGCACACATCATTAATACCACAGGATTTTCTTTATTTCAGGATCTATAGGTCATGTGTGACCTCACCAGTAATTTTGTCTCTGTGCAGTACGTAATTTCTAGTGCATTGGCTACTGTTTTAAAGGACATATCCACTTAGCAAAACTGAATTCCAGTTTAAGATGCTTTGCAGTCAAACATAAACATTTTCCTTTTAAACTGAGTCATTGGTACAGCCTGCATTCATCCTGACATCCATCCTGCTAGATCAGCCCTGTAGCTGCCAATATTTTCTTACTGACCGTAAAAATTATTCTTTAAAAATTCAGCCAATATTCTCCCCTCCAAGTATCAAATAAGGTATACAGGTTCATCTCAAAAAATTAGAATACAATCAAAAAGTTAATTTGTTTCAATAATTCAAAGTGAAACTGATATAATATATCGATTCTTTACACACAGAGTAATATATTTCAAGCATTTCTTTCTTTTATTTTGATGATTATGGCTTGCAGCTAGTGAAAACCCAAAATTCAGTATCTCAGAAAATTAGAATATTACATTAGACCAATAAAAAAAAGTTTTTAATATAGAAATAATGGCTTACTGAAAAGTATGTCCGTGTACATACAGTATAGTATGCACTCCAATTCATGCACACTTGGATGCATGAGTTATGGTTGCATCAATGCAGCGTGGCATGGAGACGATCAGCCTGTGGCACTGCTGAGGTGTTATGGAAGCCCAGGTTGCTTTGATAGTGGCCTTCAGCTCATCTGCATTGTTAGGTCTGGTGTCTCTCATCTTCCTTTTGACAATACCCCACAGATTCTCTATGAGGTTTAAGTCAGGCGAGCTTGCTAGCCAATCAAGCACACCCCCCACCACCCACCTACCCAAGAAAATAAAAAATAAACTGTTACAGTACAGTCTTGTGGGGAGGGAGCAAACCAGTGGGACTTGACTTTTTTTTAGTGAAGTTCCCCTTTAAGTCCCGAGATGAATTAATATCTTTAGTCCTACATACATGTGTCTTTAATTCAGCTCCGCTAGTGACAGCAGGATGATAATTAAAAAGTTAGACTGTTCATTATCATTAAACTAGGCATTAGTACTTTTTGCAGTGTGGGCAGGTGCCAAGTCCTGCTGGAAAATGAAATCAACACCTTCATAAAGCTGGTCAGCAAAGGGAAGCATAAAGTGTGCTGGCTTTGGACTTGATGACCAACACCAGCAGATGACATGGCTCCCCAAATCATCACTGATTGTGGAAACCTCACACTGGACCTCATGCAACTTGGATTATGTGCCTCTTCACTCTTCCTTCAGACTCTGGGACCTTGATTTCCAAATGAAATGCAAAATTTTATTTAATCCGAAAAAAGAACCTTGGACCACTGAGAAACAGTCACCTTAGCCTAGGTAAGAGGCTTCTGACGATGATTCTGGTTCAGGAGTGGCTTGGCACAAGGAATGCAACAGTTGTAGCCCATGAAAACGTCTGTGTGTGGTGACTCTTGAAGCACTGACACCAACCGTAATCCACTCCTTGTGAATCTCCCTCGAATTTTTGAATGGCCTTTGCTTCACAACCCTCTCAAGGCTGCAGTTATCCCTGTTGCTGGTGTGCCTTTTTCTACCACACTTTTTCCTTCCACTCAGCCTTCCATTAATATGCTTGGATACAGCTCTGTGTGAAGAGCCAGCTTCTTTAGCAATGAGTTTCTGTGACTTACCCTCCTTGTGGAGGGTGTCAATGACTGTCTTCTGGACAACTGTCAAGTCTGCATTCTTCCCCATGATTGTGTAACATACTGAACCAGACTAAGAGACCATTTGAAGGCTCAGGAAACCTTTACAGGTGTTTTGAGTTAATTAGCTGATTAGAGTGTGACCCCATGAGTCTACAATATTTTTTTTTTTTACAATATTCTAATTTTCTGAGATACAGTACTGAATTTGGGGTTTTCACTAACTGTAAGCCATAATCATCAAAATTAAAAGAAAGAAATGCTTGAAAAATCACTTTGTGTGTAATGAATCTATATAATATATAAGTTTCACTTTTTGAATTGAATTACTGAAATTAACTTTTGACGATATTCTAATTTTTTTTTAGATGCACCTGTATAGGACATTTGACCATAAATACACATACAGAGAAAATTCAGATTTTAGTACAGATTGTTTGTTGAGACAAAAGACTGCAATAGTGTAAATAAAATGTGGATTACAGGTAAACTGAACTCTTTACCTTATAGTGATTCTAAAGTGTTACTAAACCCACAACAGTAAAATCACTGTATATGCGGTAAAGCATGCTTGTTATACTCACTGCGTAACCTAAGTGGTTAATCCTGCTCATTGTGTAAAATGGCTGTTTGCTCCAGTCTTCTCTGATCCTCCCCTTCTTTTATTGTTCCCATCTGTTAAAAGTACAGAGCCCTAGGAGGCACTCTAAACATGATCAGTTCCGTGTATTGCTAGAGAGGTTTTTTTTGTTTATTGGTGCATGTGATCAGCACTGAGCCAATCAGTACTGTCCAGACAGAGGGTCAGGGGTCATGCAGCCTCATAGGACAGTCAGAGGAGAATGAAAACTCCTCCTACAAGCTTTAACCAGTGCTTGGTCGGACACTGATAGAAGTCACACAAGTATGCTATATACTGCTGATGAGAAAAGGTATTTAGCAGTTTGTATTTGCTAAAATATTTTCATGTTCTGTGTACTATGGGAGGCCAGATATAGTGAATTCAGGGTCCTGGGTTTAGTAACACTTTAAGATTAGTTTCCAATGTATTTTATTGGCTTTACAATACAGTAAAAGGTTAATATATACCCCTCCTGCTATCTTTGCTGCCAGTCTCTGCTGTCTTAAGGCACTACCCTGGCTTGAAATTTTTCATTATCTGACACTTCCGGGATTGTGAGATACTGGTGTCTCCCTATGCACTCTGTGATTCTTTGCACTGGCCTCTACATAAATGCAAGTTATAGTAGTTATATTGGGATCAACAGAAGGAACCACAGAGTGCCGCTGGGGGACCAAGCATCCAACACTTCCAGAACGCTGCATAAGGATAAAAATATTTTAGCCAGCCTGAAATAGTTAGGGGAGGCAGGCAAAACTATATTAATGGTTATGCATTTATCCCTTAAACTAGAGACAAAGTTGCCTTCAAATGAGCTTGTCAGGAATGACGTAAGATGCCAAAGAACTTCCAAAGGTACAGGTTACAGGTATGTGGGTGATAGTGGTGTTGGGTCTCAGGGGACCACTAAAAAAAAGCAAAATAAGGATGGTTTAAAGTGGAAGTAAACCCTCCTCTTCTTTTCAGCTAAGGAAGCTGCCATCTTGGCCTCTGTTTAATCTTCAACTGCACATGTGATCAGTCATGATGCCAGCCAATGGATGGTTGGACAGTTTGGTTGAGAGCATAACCAATCTGTCAGCTACATTCCTGACACCTGCTGGGAATGTGATTGTTTCTTGAAACTGTTAAATTGATGGGTTTACTTCCGCTTTAAGACAAGAGGAGAGATGAGAGAAACTTTATAGTGTAGTGTGTGTATATGTATTTTGGTTGCTGAATCAAAACCAAAATTATCGATGTTAAGTAGAAAAAGAAAAAAACATGAAGACATCTGAAGAGGTTGTGGTCACCCCATGGGGTAAGGCACACAACCTATAGTGTCTGACAGGTGATGATGACCCCTGTCTCCATGCAGGATGAACCTGGTCACTTTCAATGCCCCGGGGGTCCTGATCCTTTGCGGTGCTGTCAGGCAGGTTGTCAAATTCTTGGGTATGAGAGGAACAGTAAGCCAGCCGGTATTCTGATCGGCAGAGGTGACCACTGGGATGTGTAGTGGGAAAGTGATATGTCTGTGGATGAATGGTTCGTGTTAGAAACTTTAGTAAGTCTGTTTAATATTATGGTCAAAATCCTTTTGTTAAGATCCCCGCAAAATCACTTGTGCCATAATAAAAATTGCAATATTGTCAATTCACTCTTTTATTCTAAACATATATTATTATATCCACTTCACTCCCAAATAGACATTCTATAAACCTCATTGTGACACACTTCATAGTTGACTTCTAGCTGATTATGGCCCTCCATATCAGTTGTGGGAACCTTCATTTGACTTGGACATAACCATACTCCTCCCTATGTCTCTCGCCATACACTTCAGATGTTACGAGTCTCTGGTGTCTTTGGCTAGACAGTAATGAGCAAAGTTACGGGAGTATAGGGCACCGTTCCCATATATTGCAAACTCGCACTGCAGAAATTTATGGCATAGACCCCCTTGGCGGTAGTCTGCGTGCATCTTCTGGGAAGCTTGGCCACGTAACTATGGCATCTACAAAACATGCAATGGTAAATGTCGTGCCAAATAGGACATCAGCCAACAGTAGCAAAGCTACATTTTTTCCATTAATATTCACATTTTTTTCTTCAACCTTTCCTATTTTAAAGTACTTTTAGATGTTTATTATTTTTCCCAAACAAATGATGAAATCCATCCAGCTGTAACATTGAAACACGTACAGATTTCTGCATGAGCAGGGTACCTTGTGAATGAGGACAGTTTGTCTATTGAGCTGTTTCATTTGTCAGTGCATTCTACTTAACTACTTCAATACAGGGCACTTTTACCCCCTTCCTGCCCAGGCCAATTATTCAGTGATCTCACAATTTGAACAACAATTACTCTTGCATCACAGTACCCAAACCAAATTGTTATAATTTTTTCCACACAAATAGAACTTTCTTTTGGTTGTTTATTTTTTGCAATATAAGTGAGTTAAAAATTAAAAAAAAAAAAGTTTTTGTTCATAAATTTGGGCCAAAATTTATACTGTTACATATCTTTGGTAAAAAATAACCCACATTAGTGGATAATATTTATTATGTGTAAAAGGTAGAGAGTCAACAAGCTTTGGTGCCAATCATTACAATTTGATCATACCTGATCACACCTGATGTACTGTCGGCCTATCTCATTTCTTGAGGTTCTGAAATGACAGAACAGTACAAATACCCTCCAAATGACCTCTTTTTGGAAATAGACAGTCCAATGTATTTAGTAAGGCATGGTGAGTTTTTTTAAGTTTTAATTTTTCCCACAATTCTTGGGGAAATTAAGAAATTATTTTTTTTTTTATACAAAATTGTCATATTAACATATTTCTCACACACAGCATATGAATACTTGCAGTTGCACCGCAAAATATATTCTGCTACTCCTCCTGAGTATGGCAATACCACATGTGTGAGACTTTTTCACAGCCTGGCCACATACAGAGGCCCAACATTCAAGGAGCCCCGTAAGGTGTTCTGAGAGCATAAATTACACACATCATTTCCTTACGACCTATCACACGTTTGAAGGCCCTGGAGCGCCAGTACAGTGGAGTTAGCAACAAAATTGTAATAGAGTGCAAGAAGGTTGATAAAGGCGCTACCTGTGATTAACAGAGTGCTGAATAGAATGGTGTACCAAACAAATGGTGAAAAACAAAATCATAAGTATACATATAAAGTGCACAAGTGACAATGTACCCCAATGGTCTGGGAGAAATTTCCCAATTCTTGTCCTGAATCAGACAATGTGCCGTGACCAAATTGAAGTGCTGTGTGCAATAAATAGACAAAAGGTGAAAAAGCTGTGATACATTTATTTCAAAACGTAATCACTATACAGTGCAAAACAGATGAGGGTATGGTGCTCACCGGAACTCAAATAAATATAAAATAAATATATACAAGGTGATAATGAAATAAATTAAATAAAGAAGTTCTTCTGAAAGTGCTGTGTGCAGAATTCCATAAAAGAACAATTGATGAAGTGTGAATAACCAGAAGTTTCCAATAAAAAAGGTTGAAAAGGAACTAATGAAAAAGTAGTGCATCTACCTGTGTGACCACTAGGTGTCGCACCCTTTATACAACCTGTTCGTAGTGGTTAGCAATGTTGTAAAGCAGATGTGTTTTCGGGGGGAAACCTCCAATCTCAACGAGCAGGCTTCAGGCTATCTAAGTGCTCAAAAAGAAGAGGGGAAGCCCCGTAGTGCAGTATATAAGCGCAATCCAATGCCAAAGACAAGTAGTGACTCACGGTTTAGGCTGTTGCAGATCAGTGTACTAGCCGGGAAGCTTCCGCATTCCACGGCTCGGGCTCCACAAACCGGAAGTGACGTATGACGTAATAGACGCCACCCTACTCGTTTCGTCAGAGCCGCTCCAGCAGAGTGCAGTATCTTTTGAAAAAAGCATTTATGCTGAAACGCATCAAGGCCACGCTGCTGACAGCCTACCTTTGCATCTGTATACGCTCTTTACCACGAGATGTTTGTAAGTGCAATTGGTGTATTTATATTTAATAAAAATTTTAGCAGTGTTACACTATTTTGTACTCCCTTGTTTTTTGGTTCCTTTCTGGCCATTTGACGGAGTGAGAGCCTCTCAGGTGTGACGGTTCATATCTGCTATTACCTGTTCACCTCAACATCAGTGACCTCAGTCATCCCTTCGGATTATCCATCCATTGTACAACAAGCTGATTTGACTCATATGCTATATGGCATTTTGAGTCCTATCGTTCTGGTGAGCACATTATATCTCTATATCTTGTTGGTGTTGGGATCCAGTGAGCACTTCAATTATCACTGTTGTGGACTGTTTTTTTTCACTTCACATATGGGACTGTTGATTTGATGTTCACTTTTATTCATTTTGCAATTTATTTGTATTTACCTTTCTTGGTTTATATATATATACATGTTTATATTGCTAGTATTTATTAGCGCTGCACTTTTTTCCACATTTTGCTATTCACAATTTTCTTGTCAGTTGTTTGGTGTAGCAGCTTTTTTGTGGTTAGCGCAATATTTTTGCTTTTCACTTTCAATGTATGCTACCTACAGTCCGGTCCATAAATATTGGAACATCGACACAATTCAAATCTTTTTGGCTCTATACACCACCACAATGGATTTGAAATGAAATAAACAAGATGCACTTTAACTTCAGACTTTCAGCTTTAATTTGAGGGTATTTACATCCAAATCAGGTGAACGGTGTAGGAATTACAACAGTTTGTATATGTGCCTCCCACTTTTTAGGGACAAAAAGTAATGGGACTGATTAACAATTATAAATCAAACTTTTACTTTTTAATACTTGGTTGCAAATCCTTTGCAGTCAATTACAGCCTGAAGTCTTGAACTCATAGACATCACCAGACGTTGGGTTTCATCCCTGGTGATGCTCTGCCAGGCCTCTACTGCAACTGTCTTCAGTTCCTGCTTGTTCTTGGGGCATTTTCCCTTCAGATTTGTCTTCAGCAAGTGAAATGCATGCTCAATCGGATTCAGGTCAGGTGATTGACTTGGCCATTGCATAACATTCCACTTCTTTCCCTTAAAAAACTCTTTGGTTGCTTTCGCAGTATGCTTCGGGTCATTGTCCATCTGCACTGTGAAGCGCCGTCCAATGAGTTCTGAAGCATTTGGATGAATATGAGCAGATAATATCGCCTGAAACACTTCACACTTTGTCAGCAGTCACATCGTCAATAAATACAAGAGTACCAGTTCCATTGGCAGCCATACATGCCCACGCCATGACACTACCACCACCATGCTTCACTGATGATGTGGTATGCTTTGGATCACGAGCAGTTCCTTTTCTTCTCCATACTCTTCTCTTCCCATCACTCTGGTATAAGTTGATCTTGGTCTCATCTGTCCATAGGATGTTGTTCCAGAACTGTGAAGGCTTTTTTAGATGTTGCTTTGCAAACTCTAATCTGGCCTTCCTGTTTTTGAGGCTCTCCAATGGTTTACATCTTGTGGGGAACCCTCTGTATTCACTCTGATTAAGTCTTCTCTTGATTGTTGACTTTGTCACACATACACCTACCTCCTGCAGAGTGTTCTTGATCTGGCAATCTGTTGTGAAGGGTGTTTTCTTCACCAGGGAAAGAATTCTTCAGTCATCCACCACAGTTGTTTTCCGTGGTCCTCCGGGTGTTTTGGTGTTGATGAGCTCACCGGTGCGTTCTTTCTTTTTAAGGATATTCCAAACAGTTGATTTGGCCACACCTAATGTTTTTGCTATCTCTCTGATGGGATTGTTTTGTTTTTTCAGCCTAATGATGGCTTGCTTCACTGATAGTGACAGCTCTTTGGATCTCATATTGAAAGTTGATAGCAACAGATTCCAAATGCAAATAACACACTTGAAATGAACTCTGGACCTTGTATCAGCTCCTTGTAAATGGGATAATGAGGGAACAACACACACCTGGCCATGGAACAGCTGAGCAGCCAATTGTCCCATTACTTTTGATCCCTTAAAAAGTGTGAGGCACATAAACAAACTGTTGTAATTCCTAAACCTTTCACCTGATTTTGATGTAAATACCCTCAAATTAAAGCTGAGAGTCTGCAGTTAAAGCATATCTTGTTTGTTTCATTTCAAATCCATTGTGGGGGTGTACAGAACCAAAAAAGATTAGAATTGTGTTGATGTCCCAATATTTATGGACCTGACTATTTGGATTTTAATAAACTTTTTTAGTATTAATGCAGAAGGTCAGTGCGCCCTTCTCCTGTTGTTGTCTTTCAGTGTTTTTTGGATATTCCTGGTCCTGAGAGGGACAGCAAGACAACCTATTTTTTTGTGCCACAAAGACCATTTAGGACATTTACCTTCCCGCATACCACTTGAGCGCAGGAGAGATACTGCTTTTGGAATATCATAGGTACTCAGGTACTCTGAGGGGCTGCAGATTGGTACTCGTGTACTCTGATGGGCCCACAGACAGGTACTCTCAATTACTGGAGCAATCTGGGGACTGTGCTTTACACTGTAATTGGTATCATTGTTACTGTAATCTCCTCACACTGGATTGGTGTGTGTGGAGGAGAACCTGGTAACAGCGAGTTACAGCGGTTTGATGACATTTGTGACGGACTGTGATTGGACACAGCCGGCACGAGCGTCGAAACCGGGAGGACGTCATATAACGCCTGGCCACAGGGATGAGAGGTTAATTTTACCATACGACAGGTGGGAACCGGGTACAACTTTGATTTTATGGGTCAGCATTAAAGGAGTTGTAAAGTCAAAACATTTTTTATCCTAATGCATTCTATGCATTAAGATAAAAAGTCTTCTGTGTGCAGCAGGCCCCCCCTCAGCCCCCCTAATACTTACCTGAGGTCCCTCTCTGTCCAGCCATGTGCACGAGTGTCTCAGCCATTCGAGATTCTCCCTCCTGATTGGCTGAGACACAGCAGCGGTGCCATTGGCTGTTGCTGCTGTCAATCAAAGCCAGCTAGCCAATCAGGTGAGAGAGGGGGTGGAGCCGGATCAGCTCTCTGCTTCTGAATGGACACAGGGAGCTGTGACTCAGCTCGGGTGCCCCCATAGCAAGCTGCTTGCTGTGGGGGCACGTAACAGGAGGGAGGGGCCTGGATCACAGAAGAGGGAACCGAGAAGAGGAGGATCTGGGCTGCTCTGTGCAAATCCACTGCAACAGAGCAGGTAAGTATAACATGTTTATTATTTTGATAGGGAAAAAAACAAGACTTTACAATCACTTTAAATCTGAACATAAAGTCGATAGAAAAGACACTAATTAATACAGCTTTGTAATCATTAAATCATCATTACATACATTTTTTAATGCAATGTAAGTACATGAATTTGATCTAGTATCAGCTGCTTGCAGTCCATGTACAGGAAGTCTCAGAGTGTGAGGGGGAGTGGCAGCACAGGGAGCCAAGAAGCATGCTAATAGGGGGAGAGAGCAGGGTGACAGAGGGATGAGCCTATTACTGTGCTGCTTTCCCTTTCACTGTCCATTCACAGACTGAGGATGGGTCCAGGATGACCTGGGCTTAGAGGAAATCAGTCAAATAATGCTGGCCATCAAACTGAAGGCGTCTAGGGAGACAAATAAAAAGTGCTGTGGGGAAATCTCTGGTTTGAAAGTTGTAGCAATATTGTATTATAAACTGATTTGATCTTTCAACAGACCACTCTAATCTCTTCAACTTTATCTTGTTATTTTTTTTTGGCTGCAGTGCTGCTTTAATTGCCCCAATTTAACATGCAATTTGTGACTTACAGGAAGAAAACAAAGCTTTTATTGTTTTGTTTTTTTTCTTCAAGCTTTCTTGTTTTATTGAACATTTTCTCAGATTTCTGCCAGACTTATCCTGGCCTGTTTGTATCTCCTCCCGTATTAAATAACATTTATTCTCCAAGACCAAATGGTTTCCAGAGCATCTATCTCTCTGGATCCCTTGTGACAGGCTGATTTTGGGGCAGTGTGTCAGCAGCTAGAGCCTATTTGTCGGTTTTTCGAGCCGTTTCTCACCGCTTTATCACAGTGCATTATCCCAGCTTGTTTCCTGGATCTCTTCACTGTCTGCTTGCTGCGATTATTCTCCATTTGTAATATTTCATCACATTTTGCTGATTCCTTGATGTAGCCTGTTATCTTTTACCAGAATTCATAATTTGATTCTCCTAAAATTTGTTAAATCCCCTTTCACTGTCTATCTGTGCTCTTCCATCTGCAATATTTGGTATCTGTCAACATGTGCCATGAAAGTAAATGTTGGAAATACAAAAGTGCACCAGCTTGAATATTTTGCTTTCAAATTAGACTAAGGAACACAGCCGACCTAGGGTTTTAAATCTCTTGTTTTATAAAGCTCTTCGAAGGCACAAAACAAAAATAATGCTGTTGTAATTAACACCCCTAAGGCAAGACTAAACCAAAGGCAAACCAATCAAGACCAAACAAACAGGCCGGGTAAAATAAGATATAGGATTTTTTAGATATACATGTAAAAGAGATCACCTTGATGTAAAAATCCTAATGCTTATTTATTTATTACATGAATTTCTATAGGGATGACAATTCCTGCAGGGCTTTACATACTGTATATTCATATCCGTCCCTGCCCTCAAGGTGCTTACAGTCTAAGGTGCCTATCTCACATGTATACCCACATTAGGGGTTAAAATAGTCAATTAACCACTCAGCGACCGCCCCACGTAAATTTACTGCGGCAGGGTGGGCGCTCTGCGCCAGATCATTTACCTAGTACGTGATCTGACGCTTCTGGGTCTGGAGGGCGTGGGCGCCGTCCGTGGCCCGTATCCGCTGTGATCACACACAGTGGGAGTCCAGCGGCTGGTACCGCAGGCTCGATGTCTGCGGTACCAGGACACGGGCAGGGCGATGTCCGCAGTAAACATGACACAGGTACAACGACAATCTGCCCATGTAAACAAGGCAGATTGTCGTTCTGTCAGCAGGGAAGGCTTTCATCCTGTGTTTCTGCAAAGCAGGAATACTGATCTTTGCTTTCCCCTAGTCAAAGCACCTCCCCCACAGTGAGTAAGCACAACCTAGGCACACAATAAAACCCTTTGATCACCCCCTGATGTTGACCCCTTCCCAGCCAGTGTCATTAGTACAGTGACGATGCACATTTTTAGCACTAATCATTGCAATATTTTCAGTGGTCCTCAAAAAAATGTCAAAAGTGTCAGTTAGGTGTCCCACTTTGTCCGCTGCATAATCGCAGTCCTGCTATAAGTCGCTGATCACCACAAATACTGGTAAAAATAAAAAATGTTAAAAAATAAATAAAAATATCTCATAGTTTGTAGACGTTATAACTTTTGCAAATCAATCAATATAGGCTTATTGGGATTTTGTTTTACCAAAAATATGTTGCAGAATACATATTGGTGTAAATTTATGAAGAAATCGATTTTTTAATTTTTTTTATTGGATGTGTGGAATGTAAAAAATATTGTTTTTCTCTTTTGTTTATTGTCAGACACAGCTCCAGAATCTTCTTGACCATTGGGTTATGCTGCCCCCCTACAGTAGTAGGACACTAGGCAGGAAAAAGCTTTACTATGCCTATGGGGCAGTCCCAGGGGTTATACTCCCAATTCCTGTTTAAAGCATTGAGTTTTTTTCTGCCTAGTCAGAAGTAAGCAATATAAAATAAAGTAAAAAGAGTAAACTTGTGCGCTAAAATGGGGTAAGCGACCCGATGAATGTTATAAATGAGAAACTAGTGATGGACGTGGAACTCCTCCAAGCTAGCAGCTGATTTTGATAGTTTCCCCACGTATCACAATGTAAAAAGCAATATATTGTATTATAGTACCCACCAGCTAGGGGTCTAATTTATTTTCCTGTATATTGGGAGTCATCCCCCCTACACATGACTGATTGATATATAGATCTATGTAAGGTCATTATTCCACATTAGCTATTTTAGTTATTATACCATACATCTATAGAAGAGATTTGTCCCTATTGATCCCTTCTTTGTTCCCTCTGTTTTTCCATTATACTACCATCTTGAGGACTTATCTTGTTACTTTTATTAGCCACCATTCAGGGCTTCTCCTCCTTTGTCTTTATCATTTTAACATTTTATTGGTCCATTTATGCCTTTTATCGTTTTTATGCATTTTAATGATGTGTTAAAGTGTTTACTATATTTATGTATTTCTATTCTATGGAGGGATATATATATTTTTCATCAGTATACATTACAGGACTTAGTACACTGTCATTGATTTAACCCCTCCGTTTTTAAAAATATTTTTTATGAATTAGTTCTATTTCCGTCCTTACATCAGGAGGTGATTGAACTCCGTTATTTTGAGCCTGTTTTTATCGATATTTTTTTCTGACACACTCAGTAGAAGTATTTGTTGCTATTTCACCCTGATATGCCGGAAGCTATTGTGAAGGGTTAAAGCACTGGCGGCGTCCTATGTGGTTCCCTTGGTTACCATTCCTGTTATAAACCGATGACGATCTCACGACGGCTTCCCCCTTTGAGAAAGCTATGGGTGTTCGTAGCGCAACGCGTCAGGGATAAGCCGTATTGACGTCACTTCCGGTCTTCGGCCGAGACCGGAAGCTTCGGATCTCACCGCATCGGCGGCTACATTGGAGATTGTCTGCACGCTTTGATCTGCTTCTTTGTGAGTAGTCTGTAATTTTGTCATTAATAAATTATACCCTATGTACTGCACCATGAGAGCCTCTTTTGTTTAAGCACTAGACACAGGGAGATACTTATGTGGACCGAGTTGAAATTACTTAATCCATAACAACCGGAGGATAGTATGTAAAACCATAACAGCTGGTGGATAATATATACACGTCAGAAGATAGTGAGGAGCCTGGAGATTTATACTTAACACTCTTTTTGAGTGTTGTGGAGGTGAGCGGCCACTGCACTCGGTGTCGGATTGTGAGCTCACTTTGATTTGATGTGTTTGAAAATCTAGTTCACCTTTTAAATCACACTGGAAGATATCACCATATATCTATCGGCACTTTGCACCTTATGAATTCATTTTTATTGGACTATCACTAACCTTAGATTTATTTCATGGACTATTTGTGCGTGTCTGATTCAGCACTTTTGCACTGTTTTTGAATTGTTTATATTCACTTTATACCGCTAATTGCACGATTTTATATTATTTATTGATGTGCATCATTTATATGATTAGCAACTATTCACTTATCAATTGTTTTTCTTGCTGGTCAATTGTGTTTGTTTATGATCATGCAGATCTGGATTCAGTAGATTGTTCACAATTTGATGAAGCTTTGAAGATTTTTTTTCTTCTCCACTACTAATTTTCTTTTCTTATTCTGCACTATTTTGATTAATCATCCACCTACACACCTACACAATTATTCATTATGTAATTAATGTTATCCACAGTCTTTGAGATCATCGGTTGTAGATAAAACGAGTGGTCCCCCTCATTGAGAGTATAGCGCTGATTTTTACTTGCTTTTTAATATAAAATAAAGAAAAACAATCAGCGCAGACAGGTATATAAAATGAGTGAACAAAAATTTAAATGCTAGCTAGACACCGACCCAGGATACATAGCAAATCCCAGACAGAATATGACCAAAGAAATTGTGTAGGGCAAATCACACAAAATATCATGCATATAAGTCATGAAATCCATATAAAAAGATCCTTATAAAAAGAAAGTCCCAAAAGAGTTTGTAAAGGCCTTTAGGTCCACTTAAGGTGCTGGAAATTTAAGAAAACACAAACTTCATCCAGTGATCTCCCTCCACCAAAAAGTACACCAATGCCCTCACCTCATAATCTGACCCCTGTTTCACCAGAAGGTCAGATAACGCAGTATTAGCAGAGTCATCCACTATTATCAGCTGGCAACAGGTCACTGAAGAAAAATTGCAGATATATACCCTCATTGCATCTATGGACCAGACAGTGCAGTATACCGGATACACCAAATGACACAGGCCAATGACAGTCCTTAGAGTCCAAGGTTAATTTGGTCCTGCAAAAAAGGACCAGCAAAAAGTGTCCACCACCTTCACCTGCCTCCTCTGTCTCCTCTTCTGAGTCTGATCTCGCCGCCGCAGACGCGAGTCACCCTGCTGGGTCTGTGTCTACGCACCCTGAGTGCTCTGATAGTGAGGGTGATTCCTCTTCCACTACAGCCTTGCATGAAAAGTGCTGGTGGATGCACTGATTGTATCAGTGCGGGAAACTTTAAAAATGGAGTATGCGACTGCGTCGGAGGCGCCAGTCACCTTCGGTACCCAAAAATCCTCAAAAGTGGCAAAGGTTTTTCCTTTTCCTGCCCATTTGGCAAAATTGTCGTGAATCAGTGGGGTTAAACTCCATGTGGTGGTCCCCAAGCGTTTGGCTAGAAGGTACCCCTTTGAAGAGTCCCTGTGAACTGTGGATGTTCCCACCTGTGGTGGATTCTCAGGTTTCCAGGCTGAACAAATCCACTCTGATGCCGGTGGAGGAGTCTCCGGCTTTTAAGAGCCCCTTTGATGGGAAAGCGGAGACCTTGGTCCGGCACATGTTTACTATGACCGGTTCAGTCCTTGGGCTGGTGTTCACCATTGCCTTGGTGTCCCAAGGCTTGGCAGGATGGGCTGAGTTTTTGCGCCAGGATCTGGAGGGAGAACAGCTTCCCCCGCTTTTGCAGAGCTGGCAGACGAGTTGGTCAAGGGGTTACAGTTTATCTGCGATGCCTCTCTGGATGCAACTTCCTTAGTTTCTAGGCTATCTGTGACAGCAGTGGTCCTTCATGATATGGCTGAAATTCTGGTCTGTGGACCAAGCTTCCAAGAAGGCCTTATTGGATCTCCCCTTTGTGGGGGATCATCTGTTTGGGTCTTCCCTGGATGAAATTATTAGGGAGTCACGGGAGGGAAGAGTACTCTCCTCCCACAGGCTTCCGGGGGCAAGGAGTCTCGTCGCCAATGTGGTCCTTTTTTCTCGGCTCATAAGCGGCTTTTTTCATCCATCAGGTTCGCAAGAAAAAGGACTCAAATCTGTTAGAGTCGTCTCCGGAGGTTCCAAGAGCATTCGTACAGTAGTGGCATCCCTTCATCAAGGGGATCTGCTGGCCTCTATCGATATCAAGGACGCTTATCCCGATATATGTTGGACATCAGCAGTTCCTCCGCTTTTCCGTAGGCGAGGAGCATTATCAATTTATGTCGTTACACTTTGGTCTCGCCTTAGCTCCTCGGGTGTTCACAAAAGTGTTGGCCCCGGTGTTAGCATTGTTGCGACATCAGGGGATTGCGGTACTGGGGTACCTGGACGATCTTCTGTGAGCAGAGTCATCGACTGCTGTAGAGGACAACCTGGACATCACTGTGCGGACTCTGCAGGAGTTCGGTTGGACATTGAATTTCCAGAAGTCTGCTCTGGTTCTGTCCACCAAACTATTTGGGTCTGACTCTTGACTTGGCTTCAGCCAGGGTGTTTCTTCCGCTGGACAAGTTCCAGAGGCTGCAGGATGCCATTCAACTTCTGTTGTCCAGCAGTCGGTCATCTCCCAGTACTTGTATGAGGGTGCTGGGCCTGATTGTGTCTACCTTTGAGGTGCTTCTGTTTGCACAGTTCCACATGAGACCTATGCAGAGAGAGATTCATGCTAAGTGGGACAAGAATCCACAGTAAGAGGGTATACAGACATTTGTGTAAGAAGGTATACAGACATCGAACACTAAAAATATCAGCCTGGATACTTCTAGTTTCGGCACCTGACGTAACTTTCTAACACATTTTGTCCATATATTTTGTCAGAGGAATGTGGTGTCCTTCACAGGGTCCTCCAGCATTCAGGAGTGATGTCACAAGGAGGACATCACAAGACTAGTTGGCATCTTCAGATTACCAGTAGCCTGAATTGGAAGAATAGATCATGTGATTGTGTGAATTCAGGATTTTTTTAAAAGCATTTTTTTTCTGCACAACCATAATGGCTCATTACATACATAGGCCCCTCTTCCTTCTTTGCAGTGCTACAATATGTTTATACTTTACTGTTTTTTCCCATGATGCAAGTTTGTGAGTTGACTGACTTTTGTGCATAGCTGATATCTTATCTCAGCCGTAGTTAAGCTGAGCCAGAGAGATGCCACTAAAAGCTCAGAATATATTTGTATAACCTATAAATTTGGAAACGTGGCAACTATGTACTTGCGGTTTTA
Organism: Pelophylax lessonae; assembly: GCF_965119305.1. NCBI lineage: Eukaryota > Metazoa > Chordata > Amphibia > Anura > Ranidae > Pelophylax > Pelophylax lessonae. The sequence goes on along the minus strand of NC_138777.1, from coordinate 208,681,589 downwards.
ACAATAAAGAGATTTAGTTGTTCTTGTATTACATAACTTATGCAATTTTGCTGGACTCTGTAGCATGTAAAATATTTTGTTGTCAGGTCCACTGTAAGTTAAAACCCCTAAGCTTTCCTCTAGCCGTCATCTGCTTGCAGCAAATGAAATGTTACGGTAATACTACATGACGTTTTTGCTTTAAACATTGCCATTACCTTTGATACATGGTGCTGTCAACGTGGCGACTTCAGTGCCAAATTAGAACTTTCCGTGTCCAACCGTTTCTTCTTGGTTTGGGTATATGAAATCATTTTATTAGGACCAGGCTACCAGCGTGTGGCTCTAAAAACAAATGACTGGCTCTGTAAGAAGCCGGATAATGCTCTGGTTAGGAAATACAATAAGTCAATGTCTGCTCATCGAATGTGCCCACACCTCACCTTTAAATACCACAATGGCTTATCATGCCACTGAGAACAGTTTCACCCTTGTGTTTATGTAAAGCATGTCCAGAAATGTCCTTCAAGGAGAAATTCCTGTTTGTTTATGGCTGAAAGCTGTTTCTCCTGGCTCTAATATGTCCCTATTTACCAAGCTTGGACATAAATTATTGTGACTTCGTTCTGCAGTTTTCCATCCTAGAAATGTGTGTAAATTAGGTCCTGAAATATTGCCATAGCAGTTTTGGAGTATCTAGAATCTGGACCAATCTGTTATTCTGTAGTTCTGAACTTGAGCTAGATTTAGGGGTACTTTACTTTTATAACGAATACAGACATGATTAGAGTTTGCTTCTGCTATAAGATGGTTTCAAGCACATACTTTTTAAAGCTGAACTCAGGACACAAGGTTTCATGTATGTATGAAGGGTTGGTGCTGTGCTTACCTCCGCATTGCAGGTGTTGTTCTTGGAACTGTTGCCCTGGCTTCCTTAATATTTTATTCTGGATGTAAACATTCCCCTTCTTTCCCAAACATCCTACTCAGGAGACTGAGATGGCCACTCCAGAACCTTCACTTTATTCTGCTGTAGCTAATGACAGGTCGACTTGACCTTGTGTTTAGGATCATTGTCATGTTGGAATGTCCAAGTACGTCCCATGCGCAGCTTCCAGGCTGATGAATGCAAATTTTCCTCCAGTAATTTTTGATAACATACTGGATTCATCTTGCCATCAATTCTGACCAAATTTCCTGTGCCTTTGTAGCTCACACATCCCCAAAACTTCAGTGATCCACCTCCGTGTTTCACAGTAGGAATGGTGTACCTTTCATCATAGGATTTGTTGACTCCTCTCCAAATGTAGCATTTATGGTTGTTGCCAAAAAGCTCAATTTCGGTCTCATCACTCCAAATGACTTTGTGCCAGAAGGTTTGAGGCTTGTCTTTGGCGTATTGTAAGCGGGATACTTTGTGGCATTTGTGTAGTAATGGCTTTCTTCAAGTGCCTCCTTATTGTGCATCTTGAAACAGCCAGCCACATGTTTTCAGAGAGTCCTGTATTTCACCTGAAGAAAAAAAAAATTTCTTTGCATCCCGAACAATTTTCCTGGCAGTTGTGGCTGAAATTTTAGTTGGTCTACCTGACCGTGGTTTTGGTTTCAACAGAACCCCTCATTTTCCACTTTTTGATTAGAGTTTGAACACTGCTGATTGGCTTTCTCAATTCCTTGGATATCTTTTTATATCCCTTTCCTGTTTTATACAGTTCAACTACCTTTTCCCCCAGATCCTTTGACAATTCTTTTGCTTTCCCCATGACTCAGAATCCAGAAACGTCAGTGCAGCACTGGATGAAAGATGCAAGGGTCTGTCAGGAGTCCAGAAACTCGTTGACCTTTTATACACACACACTAATTACAAGCAAACAGATGACAGGTGAGGATGGATACCTTTAATAGTAATTCAAACCCCTTTGTGTCAACTTTGTGCATGTTGTCAGGCCAAAACCACCAGGTTATGTAAACTTTTGATCAGGGTCATTTGGGTAGTTTCTGTTGTCATTATGATTTAAAAAGAGTAAACACAGTTGTTTGATAATAAATGGCTTCAGCCAAACACTAACCATGAGTGAAAGAAAAGTTTTTGTGATATTATTCATATTCTCTGAAAAATGGCCAATAAATCATAAATTCTGCCAGGGTGTGTAAACTTATGAGCACAACTGTATGTTCAGCCCTCCTAGGCTGGGACTAAAGGGTGCTTGGAGGACTCTGTAAAACCTGCTCAACTCTCTTTTGCTGCTTTGTTAATTCTCTTCTTTGTAGCGTTCACTAGCCAAGCTTAAAATTGCCCACACAGATCTGCAAACATCGCTTTCCAAAACAAACCTAACAACTCAGATTTTGGCTAGTTTTTCCAAACTGCAAAGCGTTGCCCGACTAAAAAGTTATTAATCATCAGTGATTTATGGTAGCGGTTACTCCAAAGTATTGTAAAATAGACACATATTTGAATGCAGTCTGTGATTGAGAAGTGAAGGTGTAGAAGTTATATATTCATTCAATGTAATATAAAAGGACCCTGAAAACATTGATTTTACCCACAAGACTTCTGGGATTCGCCTACCAGGTTAGCTGGTAACGGTTATCCTGTCAGTGTGTCTCAAAGTATCACCAACCTTTGTTCTCATTTTGATGTGTGATCTCGGTGCTGTCACATCGTCTTTGGTATTCAGAGGTATATAATATCTACACCTGGAAACTGTTATGGTTCCTACTGTCAATCAGGAAATGGATCCAAAATCACCATGCCATCATCGAAGGGTTAATACAGCAAATGAGAACAGAATTAGCTGGCATGAAGCTTGTTTGGCTGGATCTCTATCTTGATTAGATGAGAACTGATCTTGTGTTTTTCTCCTACCCCCTTTCCAGAGGTTTGTCATATTGCTGAAGATTTTAGCTCTGTTTATAATGTTTAACAGTACAATGCACAAAGCCTGTTTCTTATAATACAGATTCAGGACCAACTGTGGCCTTTTTTGTTATTTAATTACTGGAAACCTGAGAGAATAGTGGCCCATTATGGGGTTGTGAGGCCATAAAATCCTAGGTGAGAATAAGAGTGTTCACCTATTGTCCCCTTGCAAAATATAACACAGCTAACCTCAAATTATCATGTTGCATAAACAAGTTGTATACGTATGTCACATAATTCCTGGATATTATAGTCTAAAATGGTATTAAACACAAAACCAAAAATGTAATATATTGTAGTTTACCATAACTCCCAACTTTTTTGTGATGGAAATGATGGACACCTATTAGCAAAAGTATGTAGTCATAGGACACACACCCTGCCTAGCCCCTTTATAGCGCTGTCACACTTTGAATGACCACTGAGCGGTCATGCTACACTGTACCAATATGACATTTTTATCATTCTTTTCACACACATAGTACTTTCTTTTGGTGGTATTTAATCACCACTGGGTTTTTATTTTTTGCTAAACAAACGAAAAATGACCAAAAATTTCGGAAAAAAAAAAGTTTTTCATAATTTGTTATAAAAATTTGCAAGCAGGAAATTTTTCTCCTTCACTGATGTGGACTTCACTGATGGGGACTGATAGGCTGCACTGATGAGGAGGCAGTGATGGGCTGCACTGATGAGGAGGCAGTGATGGGCATTGATAGGTGGCTGTTAGGTACCTGTTAGGTAAAGTCCGAAGTGGAGTTTGAGTGCTGAGGATTCAGGCGAAAACGTAGTCAGAGATCAGGCCGGCAACAGATCGGGCAAAGCGGTATCCAAACGTAATCCAAAGAATGGTCAGGCAGGCAGAAGTCATACACAAGCTGGCGGTGAAGTACAGATTCGGCAGGCTGAGGAGGGGTCAAGAATACAGGCAAAAGTTCATACACTAAAGTCTATCAAAGAGCAAGCAGCACACCCAGGAAGATATTCCAAACAAACGGGCATTGAGGAACGGGAAGTGCTGCTTTTTAAAGGCTGAGTAAATTGTACATTGTTCACAGCTGGTTAAATTGTACATTGTTTGCAGCTGACAGCAGGTGGAGCTAGTGAGTCCAAAAGTAAAGCATCAGGCTGGAAAATCACTGCAAAAACTCCAGAGCTTCTTTGTGGCACAACAGACAAGGCTGCACGCTATGGAACAGGGAACCTCCCAGTTCAAGGACACCCAGGTACATGACAGTGGCATTGATAGGCAGCACTGTTGAGTACTGATTGGCAGCATTAGTGGGCACTGATTGGCATCATTGATGGGCATTAATAGGCAGCACTGTTGGGACTGCACTCATATTAAGGACACGCATAATCACAGTAAATTTCAGCTGGTTCAGTATTAACTGGCTGCAATTTGAGCCATGGGTTGCTCTGGCAGCAGTCTCTACTGAGAGAAATCGTAGTGTATGGCACATTTAAAGCTGAAGTTTAGGTATGGCAATTTTTTTGAATGTGTATCATACCTGTGGGATTCTTATGGAAGCTGATAATCACTGTAGTAGGCAACATTACTGCAATGATCTCCACTAGCTTCCAGGTTCTGTGCTGAGCTGCTGCCCTGCTGCATTGTAAACACATGAGGTTGCTTGCTGGCATGGGCACTAATCTGGGGAACACTTTGCATGTTCTGAATGAATGTAAAGCTCCGATTGGATGAGGGGGAGAGGTGATGTTGCAATCTCGACCTTGTCGAATCAGCAGAGACCTTGCATTCATTGATAAAATGAAAAGTTTTCATATTCTGAATAGTGCACGTGCTGAGTGAGAGACCTCCTTTGTTCACTAATGACCAGGAAAGCTAGTGAATTTCAGTGTAGCAGCTATGCCTGCTTCAATGATTTATTGTTTTTATGAATGTCCCACAAGTATGACACATACATTTGTTATGATGGACCAATGTAACTATGTAAAAATTGCCATTCCTAAACGCCAGCTTTCTACTACCTCTTCTATTGCAGGTACCTGGGGCTTTGTTTACAAACCTGAAAGAGTCTATTTTAACATTTTAAATAAGCGCCCATTCAGACTGGCGCGACACGACTTGCTGGGGCGACCTGTGAAGTCGCGGTGCACAGCGTGCACCGCGACCTCGGCGCGACTTGCAGGGACTTCATATAATTGAAGTCAATGCAAGTCGCCTCCAGGTCGCCCCAAAGTAGTACAGGACCCTCTTTCTAAGTCAGAGCGACTTGTGTCGCTCCTATTAGAACGGGTCCTGTACTATTCAATGGCGAGCGAGCGACCGCGAATTGTCAGGCGACCAAGTCGCCTGACAAGTCGCGCTAGTGTGAATGGACCCTAAAGGTCTGCTTTAACCTCTTGTTGCCAATTACTTAATTTTAATGCATCAGTTTGCTACAAGCCAAAAGTTTCCAAAATCTTGAGCAATTCAAAGAATGAATCTCTCAAAGCTATCAGTAGTTCTTTGTACGCTCCGTAATATTTGTTGTGCCACAATATGGCTGTCTCCTTTAAAAGCATTAGGTGCACTTTAAAATATTTGAAAGTCAACTAGGTAACATTTTCCAGGCCGTTATGTAATCGGTGTCTGTGTGTGTCAGTGAATCCAGCCATTACTTTCATTCATCTGTTTTCATGCAATGTTGTGCTATTTTATGTTCTTTGCTCTCCTTTTACACAAAGCATCATTAAATCCTTTATGGAGATTCCTCTCCCCTGCTGCTTTTACTGGATGGAAACACTTTAATGCCATATAATGTATTAGGATTATTTCAGCTAATTGGTCCTGGCAGCTCTGGGAAAATCCATGTACTACATTAATCCCTATAATTATGGATTCTAATGCACAGAAACTATCAAGTCCCTTTGGTCTTTTACCATTCATTACCATTTGTAACAGGATACACCACAAAAATATTCAATAATTGGAGATAACAATTTCTGCCATGGAAAACAGAGATAGATAGATGCAAGCCAGCATCAAGCACTACTGCTGCATAGGCTGTACTGTTGAGATCGCTCAGTGTACTATAAATAGAGAATGCATATCTGGAGTTTTGGACGTTTTTGGAATTTGAAGTTTTACAGTTTAGTGATTAAAAGGACATAGAAATAGCACTTCTTTTATTGCTCTCTTCTTATATCATAAAATCTTTTACATATTGTCCAAAAAAATACAGTTTGATTGGATAATTTTGACCAAACAGAGGGTGACAAAAAAAATGCCAAAAAACAAGTCAATACATTTCTAGTTTGGTTTGAATATACTGTATAAAAAAATCAAATTATGTGACTGTGTTGTTGCATACCTCTTCCTTTAGAATCTAGGAATCTATATTTTTTTTGTGGTTTTACTGTGCTTTATACAGCATTAGGTTTACATCTGTACGGGTGGTTGCAAGTCTGCACCTGTTCCTGCACCCAAAGCCACCCGCACAAAAAAAAGCATGGGATGCATGCAGGTGCCATTAATCCTAATAGCATGCTGCATGCAGCGGATATTGCATCCGCACTAGTAACTGCACTACACTTGCAGTTCCGTGTGGGCTGCGATTTCTAAAATGCTGCAGGAACCTTTTCCTGTTATTTCAGGAGACACGGCAGCCCATTCAGATTAATGCTATCAAATGAATAAGCTGCCATTCCCATGCAAAACGTGAACCTAGGCTAGTTAGGCTAGTAATCTAAATGCAGGGGGTTTCATGCTCATCTTTGGTTTCTGGGCTGGTATCATTCTTGGTGGAAATGAGGAAGAACATCCCCATTTTTTTTCATTTGCCATAAATGAAAAATAATTCTGCATTCAAATTCCCTTTAATGCAGCCTAGCAACCCTGGATCACATTTTGTCTTGTCTTGATGTGCAGAGCTTTGTGGATGTGTAACATGTTGTTTTCTGTCAGACAGACCTTGTCTAGTAGATGTAAGCCAAAACAAGAGGGTCTGAAAAGCTGTTGTGTGGTACTACAAGCAGGAAGCAGAGCCTGCCTATGTAATAATCAAATGTAGCTTATAAATGGAAACCAAAAGAAGATCTTGATATGATGTACATAAAAGCGGAACTATACTCCCCTCCCCTTGCTTCCTCGTCAGCCTCTTCCCTTGGTCTTCTTCCAGGTTCAAGATGTTCAGCCATCTTGATTTGTCACACCTGAAAGATGTAACTCCTGTGCATGTGCATCCATCTTGGAACTCAGCACATTGAGGTGCACAGGCAAAAAATAATCCTTTATTCCGGAAGAGACAATGTCAAAAATTTCCATTTTCTACGCAAAGTTCAGCTTTAGGCTGAACGCTTTCACGTGTTCCATATATCTTAAAACTCCCTTTTAAATACTGTATCAAAAATCTAAGAATTTGTTTATAAGAATTCTGGCCAGTCTGTGGGCAACTTAAATATAAATTCTCCCGCTGCTGTGTATAAGAGCAAAGAACGCGGTTTCTCTGTTGGGTTCAGTGGTCTGAGCACGCTTCATTCAATTTCATAGATCGATGAGATTGAATTGTTCCCTTCTGTGCACATTTGTTGTTTTTTTCTCTCCCCTACAGTTGGCTCTTTTTCCCTCCAGTATTTCAAATGGCATCCAGGGACCCAAGCCCCTACCAAAACAGACCATTTCACATATGAAATCTCTCAAGCTTGCAAAAATGCTAAGTTATGACTTAAGAATATGTTTATAGTCTGCCAAAGAGCGAGCTGTCAAATGCTATAGTTTATTTCAGCTCTGTGAGTTTGGAGTTTCATGGCTACACGCCTTTGTGGCGGTGGAATCATATGGTACAAGCATTTTGCTGAGGGGTGCCGGGCCAAGTTTGTTAATATTGGATGACTTTGTCAAAGCTCTTCAAGCTATAAAAGAGTTGTAAAATCAGAAGGTTTTTATTATCTTAATGCATTCTATGTATTAAGGTAAAAAGCCTCCTGTGTGCAGCAGCGCCCCTCAGCTCCCTAATACTTACCTGAACCCGATCTCTGTCCAGCAATGTCATAGCAGCAGCGCCATTGGCTTCCGCTGCTGTCAATCAAAGTCAGTCAGCCAATCAGGAGAGAGAGGGGGCGGGGCAGAGTGGCAGCTCCATGTCTGAATGGACAGAAGGTGCTGCAGCTCGGCTCGGGTGCCCCCATAGCAAGCTGCTTGCTGAGGTGGCACTCAACTTAAGGAAGGACCAGGGAGCTGCAAAGAGGAACCCGTGAAGAAGAGGATCCAGGCTACTCTGTGCAAATCCACTGCAACAGAGCAGGTAAGTATAACGTTTGTTATTTTTTTACAAAAAAAAAAACAGAGCCTTTAAAATCACTTTGAATGCTCAATGTGAACTATTGTTAGCTGGTCCACTTTCTGTATGCACTGATTGTGTGTTTTTCTTTTTTTTTTTTTTGTAAGCTAATTTTGTTGGTGTGAAAATTGATTTAGCTTGTGTGCTTGCGTGCTTTGAGTGATCAAACACTACGATCTCTTAGTTCTCAGAGCTCCCTGAGCAGAGAGGTGAGGACTTTTCAGTCAGCCGCTCTCTGCTCTGCCCCCCCCCCCCCCTCCCGCGCTCACTGGAGCACTGGCTGTGGAGGGGTGGGAGCGGCCAGCTCGGGCAATCATCGGCTCTCTGACGTCAGCTGACAGCAGGCTTTAGCCCGTTTTCTGTTGAAAATGGGTCACAGGAGTGCAGAACGGACTGCACTCCTATGATCCACAGGAGAAGCACAGAAATAGCCTTTGTTCTGTGTGTTTTAGAATAATGTAGAAGAGAGAGGGCTCCAGATAAACAGGTACAACTTATGTAGGAGGATTTCTTTCATCTCTGTGTATCATCAGAGTTTAGTCACTTCTGTGAGTATTTTTAAGCGATTACAACCACTTTAAATGTAGTCTGTGTAACATATTTAGCTGTTAGTTGGAATTAAAATACATTTAAAGGAGTAATTGTGGTTCTTTTACTTTTCCTACACAGGTCATCTATTCCATAAGTTCCGAATCACAGAGTCTGACTGGTACCGGATAAAACAGAGCATTGACTCCAAGTGCCGCACAGCTTGGCGCAGGAAGCAGAGAGGGCAAAGCTTGGCAGTAAAAAGCTTCTCACGCAGAACCCCCTCAAACACTTCATACAACGCAGCTGGTAAGTCGTACATATCGCCTTTTTGCTGTTCTCCTCTATTGCTGTTTTGGTGGTGTAAAATTGATCTTCCCATCACTTTCTGAATCGGAGACAGAGCAGAGAGAATAAATCTCCCCGTAAGGACCCAGACACCAATAAAAACATAAGAAGAATCCTAACCCTTCCACTCCAAAAAAAAAAAAACCCAAAAATGTACAAAATCAAATTAAAAAAAAACTTTTAGAAAAACATTGTCTTTCCTTTAAAAAAACATACTCCAGGAACCTTTATAGCTATGGTTGAGGAGGTATTTAACAATTACAGCATAGAATCTGGAATATGATAATCTCGCTTTTTGTGGTTACGGACGGACCAAGAAAAGGGCTGGCCGCTTCTTCGGCTGCCATCTCCAGATGGATCAGACAGACAGCGACTCAGGCCTATTCCATTAAAGGTCAGGTTCCACCTTTCCCTGCCACTGCGCATTCTACTCGGGTGCTGAGGGCTTCTTGGGCCTTCCCTCATCAGGCTTCAATATCACAAGTTTTCAAGGCGGCCACTTGGTCGTTGGTGCATACCTTCACAAAATTCTATAAGGTAGATACTTCGGCATCTGTGGATGCTTTTTTAGCCACAAAGTTTTGCAAGCCGCTGTTTAAGACGGGCTGTTCCCTCTTGATGGGTGTTTTTTTTTTCTCTAAACCTTTATTTTTCAGACGGGGCTCCTGTGACCCGGCTAAGGCTTCTGTGTCCTGGTTAAGGGCTCTTATGTTTAGCCTTGGGTTATTTTACCCACCCCACATTTTCATTTTAGCACTGCTTTTGGACGTCCTACTAGTTATCATTAATGGAGCGCTATGTCCATCGATGAACGAAAGAGAAAATAGGATTTTTGTACTTACCGTAAAATCCATTTGTCTGAGTTAATCGATGGACACAGCACCCATCCCTCTATGGAGTTCTGATACTTTGAATACTGCTTGCTACTAAACTGATTACCGGAGAGGGGGGTTATATACCAGCTGAGGACAGCCCATGGGCCTAGCCCCTGGTGTTTTTTGTAATGCCTAGCCCTACTTTTGCAAGGCACTGTACATATTGATATTCGTGCAGTTATTAACAACATGACAAAAAATGTAACTGCAAAGGGCAGAAAGGGTAAAGTTGGAAAGAAATAGAAAAGCCATAACTCCCAGTGCCATCCCCTTTATAGTTAGACCAATCAGCAGAAGAGATTAACCAGCCTATGGTGATTGAGATAACAGTACCCAGTTCAGGGCCCAGGGCAGATAGCACAGAATCTCTTGTACGCCTGGTAACCTTGGCTCCTCCACTGTTTACATGGGGTATTCCTGGCTCCCACCTATGAGTTACAGCCGTGTTGTGGAAGAGTTGTACAACTTATATTAAAAGCAGCATTTTGGAGCCTCTCCCAGAGAAATGGGGAGCAGAAATAATTCCCTGTACTGGTCTTTTTTGGATGCCTATTAAGTGTAACCACTGTATCTTTTTAGTGCGCAGGGCCAAACTCTGATTTCAGTGGAAAAATTCAATTCTCCAAACTGTCTTCATTCCAAGAGGCTGAAATGAAACAAGTAGGTAGAGAATTAATAAAAAAGTTAAAGTAGTTCTACAGCTATGCATCTTGTAACGCTAATGAGCTGACTCAGGAGTTTTATTCATTTTACCAGGTGATGTAAAATGTGCATCAGCCATGTTTAGGATTCAGAAACTCTGAGTAGTACTGCATTGCCAGTCTATAAAAATCCCAAATCACGCTGGAACAACTGTCAATGATCTGGTAATTCTGTGACATAATAAATGTTTTGATATCCAAGAGGTCATTTGGCTTAGGTTGTAGATGGTCTTCCAGGGATTGTCTTTATCTCCAGTTATCCACCACCCTCTTGGCATAATAAGCAGGGGCGCAAAATGTATCTAGCAGTTTTCCTGTACCTCACAGTTACTGGAATTACGTCAGCTATGTATTCATACTGAGAGCTGCAGGAGCATCCAGGTATCCCGGCCTCTCCTCGCCAAATTCTTGGAACGGTAGTCCACTTTCCTGTGAAACAAACTGATTTATCAGCTGCTGCCCTTTGAGAGCCCAACATCTGCAGATTCAGATGTACATTGTAGGGAGCTCTGTACAAATTTGTCCTTTGGTAGATGAATTGTGCAGCCGTTTGAACTCTTTTATACTTGCAGTAGTGCAAAAACTTCATCCGTAAAAGCTGCAAATATGGAGGCTCCAGCAATCATACTTATATCTTGATATATTTGTTCCAGAATCTGCTACTCCGCTAGAAACGTTTCAGCCCAGTGGGTGAATGTACTTTTTAAAGTAGAATCCCAACCAAAACATTTCTCTAGTTTTGTGTAAATGCATTTGGGGGCTAAAAATATGAATGCTAGTTACTCGCTAGAGGAAGAACCACTAGGGGAATCCAGGATGGGAAATTATCTGGGGGTCCTAGTAGATTACAGGCTCAGCAATGTCATACAATGCCAATCTGCCGCAAGCAAAACCAGCAGAATATTAGCATGCATAAAAAAAGGTATTTATTGCAGAGATAAAATTATAATTCTGCCACTATACAGAACTCCTGTTGCATCAGGAGTATACTGTCCAGTTCTGGTCACCAGTCCTCAGGAAGGATATGCTGGAACTGGATCTAGTCCAGAGAAGGGCAACAAAGCTAATAAGGGGACTGGAGGACCTCAGGTACAAGGAACGACTACAAGCATCAAACATTCTCCCTGGAGAAGAGACCATTGAGAGGAGATATAATAATGATATACAGATACCTCAGTGGTGACTCTGGCATAGAGAAAAAAACTATTCAGTTGCAGGGAATTTAAAAAAACACATATACATTAATTGAAACTGGAGGAGAAGCAGTTTAACCTTCAACTACTTAGTGGGTTCTTTTCTGTCGGAGATGGGCACCCTAAGGATCACAATATACAATGATATAGTAATTATTATTGACATAAACTCACGCACACACCCACACCACACAAGTTGAACTTGGACTGGTGTCTTTTTAACCTTATAAACTATGTAACTATATAAAATGTGGGAAACTGTTAAAACGTCTTTCGGTTTCTATTGCTGTGCCATTTTCACTTTGTGGCCTGATGACCATTGTCACCAAAAAAGAGAGAGTAAGGGGAAATTTTACAGATGCCAACATAACCAGAGTTGACAATAGTGACAACTGTTATCAAAAAACGCTATTAAAGGCAGAATTTCCCCTCACTTGAAGAGATTTGCCCTGACTTCCTTCTCCTGTGGAACAAGAGTAAATAAGACACTTCACTTAACAGGGACACAAACAGAAGAAAAAAGCCAACACTAATTAACCCTTTCTTACGCCATCCAAAAGTAAATATTCTGTGCGTGAAGATAGATGATAAATCCACATGTGATATGGGTTATTGTGTTTTTTGGCTGTTGAGAAAGCCAAATGAATTAAGGGTAATTCTTGCCAGGGGACCCAGGTGCTGAGTCAATACACGTTTGTGTATCTATGGGCCTGACTCCTCTTGTCAACCACTGCTGGACACCTGGACCTCTGCACTGCTTGCCATCAACAAATAGCGCTTACATTTTTCATTAATCACAGGTGTTTTTTATATTTCCTGGACCTTGTTGTTGTTAATGTGGAAGATAAAAATCTAGACACTCGTGATGCAATTTGGAATCATGTTTTTCCCTTGTGGATAGCTTTTTTCAGACCCATACGGTCCTCTTACAGACTTTGTTAAGTGGATTAGGCTTCTAATGGAAACTATTTTCTTAAAGTAAACTTGGAAGATCTGGTCAACAGCTTTTAATGAAACATCACATCGCTCAACTGTGAATCAATGCAGGCACTTCTAGTAATAGGCTTTCTTTAACCACTTTAGCCCCGGAGGATTTGGCTGCTCAATGACCAGGCCCTATTTTGCGATTCGGCACTGTGTTACTTTAACATACAATTGCGCGGTTGTGCAACGCTGTACCCAAATAAAATTGACGTCCTTTTTTCACACAAATAGAGCTTTCTTTTGATGGTATTTGATCACCTGTGCGATTTTTATTTTTTGCGCCATAAACAAAAAAAGAGCGACAATTTTGAAAATAAAATAATATTTTTCACATTCTGCTACATAACATTCCCCAAAAAAAATGTAAAAATCAAAATTTTTTAACATTTTAGGCCAATTTGTTTTCTGCTACATATTTTTGGTAAAAAAAATTGCAATTTTGATTGGTTTGCACAAAAGTTATTACGTCTACTAACTACGGGAAAGATTTATGTCATTTTTATTGTTTTTTTTTTTATAGTAATGGCGGGGATCTGCGATTTTTTGCGGGACTTCGACATTGCAGTGGACAGATCGGACCCCTAACTGACATTTTTGACACTTTTGGGGGGACCACTGACATTACTACAGTAATCAGTGCTAAAAATATGCATTGTTACTGTAATAATGCCATTGGCAGGGAAGGGGTTAATACTATTAGTGATCAAGGGGTTAAATGAAAGCCTAGGGGAGTGATTCTAACTGGAGGGGCGTGGCTTGTGAGATCATCACAGAGACATGCGATCCTATATAACGGGATCACATAGCCTCTGTGATCACTTCAGGGAGAATGACAGACAGCTGTGTTTACATCAGCCGTCCGTCCTTCTCTGTCAGCGGGGGGAGATCGTGAGTGGCCGGCGGCCATCGCAGTCGCCTGTCACACGCACTGGCTCCCCAGCTGACAAGGGGGGGCGGTAGGGCGCCGCTGCCGGCGCGCTCTCGCCCCCTAGAGTCTCCTGAGCGAGCGACGATAGTACTACGTCGGTTTGCCCAGGAGCGGCCGCCTGCCGCAATAAATCTGCGGTGGACGGTCATCAAGTGGTTAAGATAGCAAACCTCTAAGCAAACACTGAACTAAAACTCTCAATTTGTCCTCCCCCTGTTTAAAGTTTTAGGGTCCTGATTGTGTGTAGTATAATCTACATATATTGTTTATGCTGAGCAAAAATGTAAGCCGGTTAGCATGTCTGCTTAGAGGGCAAAGTGTTTCACCTAAATAATGTGGAAGATGGAGGTTAATAAGGAGGACAAATGGTGGAGGTAGGTGTGTGAGGATGCATAACACAAAGGTGAGAAGGATGTATGGAAGATTGAGGTTTCCTAAAAGGAAGCACAGAAGAGTGAGGTTTGTGAGGAGAACAAATAGAAGAGGTAGGTTTGTAAGGACGATGTATGGAAGGGTGAAGTTTGTGCAAAGTACATATGAAAGATGGAGATTTCTGAGGAGGACATTTGGAAAAGTGAGGTTTGTGAGGACATATAGAAGAGTGATGTTTGTGAGGATGCATGGAAGGGTGATGTTTGTGAGGGAAGATGGCGGTTTCTGAGTAAGACGTATAGAAGTTTGTGAGGGGGAATTATGGAAAAGTGAACAATTTGAGGAGAATGTCTGCAAGAGGAAGAATTCTGGAAAGGACGAAAAATTGAAATAGGTTTATGAGGAGAAGGTATGGAATACAGTGGTTTTAGAGAGGTTTGTGAAAAAAGGAACAGGACTGATAAATATTTGTACCAGCTAAATATCTGCTATTAGAATGCTTGGGGGGAAGGAACGGGTTATGAAGGCTTATTCCAGTATTTAGTCTTATGACCAAGAACTCTGTATGGGCATCTGGAACAAACATCTCAAGCCTAAAAATATGCAATGTTGGATCACTTCCATAAGTATACAAAGCCTTTGTATTAAGGCAAATTACTTTGAATTGAAATGTTTAAAGCAGTTGTAAAACTCAGACATGAAATATGAACAAAGCATATCCCTCTATAGTGTGTACTTATCTCAATCCAGGGCATTGTGTGTGCATTTGTGTGTTTTCACTACTGTGTGCAGCTTTGTTCCTTCCTATTCCGCCGCCGAATACGCTCACCCACTCCCACCCCATGCAGACATGAGGAATGAGGAAGGATAAGGAGGGACAGAGATTCTCTGCATTCCCTGATTGGTGAACTGAGTGAAGGTGGTTCTCAACCGAAGAGGCGGTGCTCGTTTGAACCAGCAACCCATAAAGTTTTTGCAACCAAGTACTCTAAGAGGAGGGATTTTCCATCAAATTTCCCTGGAATAGGATACGAAGTCGGGTTTAAGTGGATTACTAGCCAACCTTCGGAGGGACCTCCAAGAGTCACCCCAAACGCTTATTACCCCTGTGGGGGTACCACCATCTGGTGAGTGCGGGAATAATAGGAGGGGAGCACTGATTCCTGTATTGAGCACCCCCATCATTCTGGAAGTCCTGTAATCCATTTATCCTGTCAAATCCCTACTTCATCACCCCTTTTTTTGGGACTCGATTATATTTGCTATATTTGGCTATTTATATGGACAATTTTCCTATATATTCGTTTTATATTTATTTATTTATTTATGCTATCTTATTTGTTGGACACTATTTATGATTTTTTATGTGCACAGATTTATACAAAGTTATTTACCGTTTGGCCCATTAGCACAATATATATCTGATTGATTAATTAGCACTTTAAGTATATGTGGAAGATTTTTACAACATCACTTTAAAAATTTTTTTATATAGTTATATATATATTTTTAAGATTACACATTGATTTTGTATCACCTATATCTTAAACTTTTTTTATTTATTTATCATTATATAGATACACATTTTATAACCAATTTATTCAAACTTATTTACACTCTTTAAGGATTCACTTTATGAAGCTTTATATATTCTGGTTCTTATTCACCTATCACCAGTGCACTTTAAGACATATTTATTTATTTTTTCCTATTTATTAGCCTGACAGCGCCATATTACCTCCCCTTTCCTCACTTTCACTACTGTGTGCAGCTTTGTTCCTTCCTATTCCGCCGCCGAATACGCTCTCCCACTCGGTCACGGACCCCCCTCACGCGTGTGGCACTCGCAATCGTCTGTTACATCGGGAGAAAGGCAGGCGGCTAATGTAAACAAAGCCACCTGTCATTCTCCCCTGTGTAAGAATGGTGATTATACGGTTCTGCTATGTAGGACCTTTGATCACTGTTCTTACAGCTCAAGCCACAGCCAATCACAGTTAGAAACACGCCCCTAGGGACACACTTAACCCCTCCCTCTCAAAAAAGTTAACCCCTTCACTGCCAGTGTCATTTTTACAGTAACTGTGCATATGTATAGCACTGATTACTGTAGTAATGTCACTGGTAACCCCAAAAGTGTAAAAAAAGGGTTCGATCTGTCCGCCGCAATGTCGCAGTCCCGCAAAAAAAATCACAGATCGCCGCCATTACGCGTTAAAAAAAAAAACAAGAAAAATGACAAAAATCTTTCCCTTAGTTAGTAAACACAATACCTTTTGCGCAAACCAATCAAAATACGCTTTTTGCGATTTTTTTTTTTTTTTTACCAAAAATATGTAGCATAAAACAAATTGGCCTAAAATGTTAAAAAATTTTGATTTTTACATTTTTTTGGGGGAATTTCATATAAAAAAATATGAAAAATATTGTTATTTTTGCAAAATTGACGCTATTTTTTGTTTATAGCGCATGATCAAAAAATCGCACAGGTGATCAAATACCACCAAAAGAAAGCTCTGTTTGTGGAAAAAAAAAGACATCAAATTCGTTTAGGTACAGCATCGCACGACCGCGCAATTGTCCATTAAAGTCACGCAGTGCCGAATCGCAAAATAGGCCCTGGTCAGGAAGGGGTAAAATCTTCTGGGGCTTAAGTGGTTAAAATCCTTGTAATGTACTGAGATCACCCAGAGGGGAATGTTTTTTTCTCAACAAAAGTGGAGTTACGCTTTAACCACTTGCCTTCTGTGCACTTAAACACCCTTCCCATCCAGGCCAATTTTCAGCTTTCAGCGCTGTCACACTTTGAATGACAATTGCGCGGTCATGCTACACTGTACCCATATGAAATTTTTATCATTTTTTTCACACAAATAGAGCTTTCTTTTGGTGGTATCTAATCATCTCTGGGTTTTTTATTTTTTACAAAAAAAAAGAATAAAGACAAAAAATTTTGAAAAAAAAAAAAAGTTTTTCTTATTTTCTGCGAGTAAATTTTGAAAATAAATTTTTCTCCTTCACTGATGTGCGCTGATGAGGCGGCACTGATGGGCACTGATAGGCTGCACTGATGGGCACTGATGAGGTGGCACTTATGGGCACTGATGAGGTGGCACTTATGGGCACTGATGAGGAGGTACTAATATGCCGCACTGATGAGCACTGAGAGGCGGCACTGAGAGGCAGCACTGAGAGGCGGCACTGATGAGCACTGATAGGTGGCACTGCTGGGCACTGACAGGTGGCACTGCTGGGCACTGAGAGGCGGCACTGATGGGCACTGATAGGCGGCACTGATGGGCACTGGCGGATGGCACTGGACACTGACGGGTGGCACTGATGAGCGGCACTGATGGGCAGCACCATCAGTGCCCACACTCAGTGCCCATAGTGCTGCCAGTCAGTGCTCATCAGTGCCTAGATGAGCAGGCACTGATGGGCACTGACTAGCAGCACTATGGGCACTGATTGTGGGCATTGATGGGGGCACTGATGGCGGGCACTGTGGGCACTGATGTGGGGGCACTGTGTGTGTGTTTTTACCTTTTAGTAATCAGGGCACTGGTGATCGGTGCCCTGATTACATTGCTGTGTGTCCCCAGCGGCTGTCGGCTCCCCCTCCTTCCTCACACTGCAGGCTCTGTGTGAGGAAGGAGCGCCGGCGATGAGAGATGATCTCATATGTTTACATATGAGATCATCGCTCATTGGACGGCCAGATCACGTGGTGAATGGCCGCTGTGATTGGCCATTCACCACGATCTGTGATCGGCCGTGTCCAAGGGACACGGCCGACACAGATTTTCCCCGCAGCGCGCTCGCGGGAGCGCGCTGGGGGCGTGTCACTGGGAGGCCGTTTAAAAACGGCCTCCCGAAAATTCGAGTCCGCGCTGCAGCCGTATATAGGCTGTAGCGCGGACGGGGGGTGGTTAAGGAAAATATGTCAGAGGAATAATCTCACATGGATATAAAGATTAATATTGTAGTAAGTCTCCTAACTGTTAAACTGTGAGAAAACATCAGGATTCTTGCTACACCAGAGTTAGCATGAATATACTTCTCCTTTAAGCAGTCCTCCCCATTGGTTCCTGTGTTTTGTTTACTGTCACTTGCCTATAATGCATTTATTTTTAGATAGAAAATGATCAGTCCACATTTATTCATAAAGTCAAAAACCAAATGACCAGACAGTGAGAGATTCCAAACCACATTAGAGAAGCCAGGCCATGGATGTCTGGAGGAGGCATTGATTTTAATTCTGGCTAGGCAATTGATTTTGACAGATTAAACTCTTCTTTTACAGAAAGGTGATATTAAGAAAAAAAAAATGCAGGAGAGGAGAGATATAATTGTTTTTTTCCATAATTGACAGTTAAATTAATGATGGTAAAATTCTCTGTTGTTACAAATTGTAAAAACACACAGCATGTTGTATAGAGATACAGAAGACTGTTGTATGGTTTATAAATCTAAATTGATTTATGAAATACTATACAGAGTGCTTCTAGACAGGCTTCACAATGCCAATACCATTTTTAAACAGCAGTAGTCCTTTATTTTTAAAATGTGGTTTACTTATGGCATTGTTATTATTATTATACAGGTTTTTTATAGTGCCAATAGTTTGCACAGCGCTTTACATTATAAAGGGAGACAGTGCAGTTACAATACAATTCAATACAAGAGGGTTAGGAGGGCCCTGCTATGTGTCAATTATGATAATACAGTAGCAATACATTATTAAACAACATGTTAGACAAGTGGTAGTGGCTTTAAAAGCTTGCAAAGGGCTTTCTGATTAAAGTGATTGGCCTCTCAAAGGAGTCGGTGGCCGCAGGGAACAGCTTCCCCAGTGAGAACAGGAAGATTGCTAAGTTGTTTTGTTTTTTTTGTTTTTTACTATAAAAATGAGAAAATAAAGATAATTCTGACCAGTGCTGGGACGTAGTCATCTAGAGCCCAGGGCGAACATGGGCAATTGTGCACCCCTCCCCCCACCACCCCAAGGTGTATGAGCATTATGTGTCAGCAAAAATCCCTTCACCCCCCCAAAACAAATCAAGCAGTAATCTGCATGCTTACCCCCTAAGCATAAATTCCCTTTCTTCCCAGTACAAATCTGCCCCTCCTGAAATCTCCTCCCACCTCCCAGTACAATTTTTTTCCCTCCCAGCTCAAATCCTCTCTTTCTCTATATATATGCCCCCATCTTAACCCCCCCTTAAAAAAAAAACCCTCCTTGCATGCTTACCCCCTAAGCATAAATTCCCCTTCTTCCCAGTACAAATCTGCCCCTCCTGAAATCCCCTCCCCCCTCCCAGTACATTTTTTTCCCTCCCAGCTCAAATTCTCTCTCTCTCCATATGCCTCCCTCTTAACCCCCCCCCCCCCTCAAAAAAGTCCCCCTCCTTGCACAAATCCGCTGCCCCTCACATTTACTTCCTAGCTCAAATCCGCTCCCTTCCACTCCAAATCCCCCCCACCCCACCACAAGTTCCCTTCCCTCATCTTAGCACAAATCCCCCACAAAAACTTTCCCCTCCTAGCACAATTCCCCCTCAATCATCCCTATTAGCACAATCCCCACCCTGGAAAACAAAGTCCCTCCTAGCACAAATCTCCTCTCTACTACTATACTACCTTTTCTAGTACAAACCCCCAACATTACCACTCCTAGCACATCTCCCCAATTTTCCCCTTCTAGAACAATTCTTACCCCCTGCCGCCCCCAAATTCACCCTACCAACACAAATCCCCTCCCCCCAAATCTCCTCGTGGTTCCCCTCCCCCCCACACACACACCTCACATGATACCCTAGTGCCCAGAGCAGCTGCACCTCCTGCCCACCCCTTGTCCCGGCCCTGATTCTGAAAAAAAAAAAAAAAAACATGTTTCTTAGTTTCTATTATAACATTTTGCAAATAATTAATCTTTCTTCATAAATTCAGGTTAAAATGTATTCTGCTACATTTCTTTGGTAAAAATACCCCAAATCAGTAAAAGTTTTAGAGTCTTCAAATTATGGTATATAACACGGGTATAGAAGTAAAATTCAATGAGGACCGGTCGCTAAAATATTCTTTGGGCCGAGGTCCGAATCTCAAGTCTGTGCCCATTACAGTACTCCTTTACATCAGGTGTCCCCATGACAGTGCCACCTTACGTCAGGCATTCCTGTCAGAATGCCCCCTTACATCAGGTGTCCCCATCACAGTGCTCCTTTACATCAGTTGTCCCCATCACAGTGCCACCTTATGTCAGCCATTCTCGTCAGAGTGCCCCCTTACATTAGGTGTCCCCATGAGAGTGCTCCTTTACATCGGGCGTCCCCATCACAGTAGCCTAGCACATTATCTTTAAAACAATTTATTGTAGACATACATACACATTATACTCACAAGGCAATAGTGAAACATGGGCAAATATGAGCAATATCCACTGGGTACGTAATGTATGTGGATATTGCTCATATTTGCCCATGTTTCACTATTGCCTTGTGAGTATAATGTGTACGTATGTCTACAATAAATTGTTTTAAAGATAATGCGCTAGGCTGGTGCGCCCTCTGTCCAGAACCTGTTTGGGTTGCCACGACCCAAATCGCATTATTTTTGAGATACTAGCCGCAAGGCCACCCCTTAAGCGCAGGAGTCAATTGCTCTTTGTCCCCATCACAGTGCCACCTTACATCAGGCATTCCCGTCAGAGTGCCCCCTTACATCAGTTGTCCCCATCAGTGTGCCCCCTTAACATAAACTGTGCCCATCAGAGTGCCCTTTAACATAAAATATGCCCATCAGTGTGTCCCACAGCATAAATATGCCCATTAGCATGCCCCTTAACATAAAATATGCTCATCAGCGTGCCCCTTAGCATAAAATTTGCCCATCAGCGTGATCCTTATTTTATGTGAAGGGTCAAACTGATGGGCAAATTTTATGCTTAGGGAAACTCTGATGGGCAGAATAAAATATGCCCATCAGTGTGACCCTTAACATAAAATTTGCCCATCAGTGTGCCCCTTAGCATGCCTCCTGATGGATGACAGACACTGGAAATGATTCTCCAATCTTACCCTACATGTTTCACGGGATATCCGCTTCTTCAGGAGTTCTGTTCAAGAGGAATTCATCTTTAAAATAAAACAGAGCAACAAACAATAATACAGCAAACAAGAAATTAAAGTGTTAAACAAATATGTAACATTCCCATTTTATTAAAGGAGGGTACATAAAAGACATTAATTTATGTATGTGTTTCCCAAACTTTCTTCACAAGGAGAAGCTTAATATCTCAACAGGGGAAAAAAGCCCAAAATGTAGAGCCACACCCAATCAAGGATAGCAATGCCAAAGGCAATCTCCCAGGTGAGTGTGGGACCCAGGAAAAATAGCATAAATGACTATAGTTAAATACAAAACAAATTTGTCAAATTGTTGATTGTAGTTAGGTACAAAATCCTCCCAAAGATCATGGGTATGTTAATATCACCCCCCAAAAAGGAAAATATTGCATACATCTCCAATTGAGAATATTCAGGAGATTACCTTGCCTATGTTAGCCCAGAAGGTGACATTCTTGGTGGCTATTACCTCAGCCCGCAGGGCATCGAAATTGGCGGCATTATCCTGTCGCAGTCCCTATTTAGTAGTCCATAGGGATAAAGTGGTTCTTCCTCCCTGTCCATCATTCCTGCCCAAAGAGATGTCTCTGACTTCCATTTGAATGAGGACATTGTGTTTCCTTCCTTGTGTCCCAAGACGGCTCATCTCACGGAATTTGCTTTGCTATCTGGCAGCTACTGAGTCTTTTCAGAGGTCAGACTCCCTTTTTGTGGTTACAGACGGACCAAGAAAAGGGCTGGCCGCTTCTTCGACTACCATCTCCAGATGGATCAGACAGACAGTGACTCTCAGTGGCTTTTTGTACTTACCGTAAAATCCATTTCTCTGAGTTCATCTACGAACACAGCACCAACCCCTCTATGGAGTTCTGATACTTCTAATATTGCCTGCTACTAAACTGATTACCTAGAGCAGAGAGGGGGGTTTTATACCAGCTGAAGACGGCCCATGGGTGTAGCCAGGTGTTTTTTGTTCTTCCTAGTCCTACTCCTGGAGGAGGCAATATAACCCACTAGTTATGATTTATGGAGCGCTGTGTCTGTCGATGAACTCAGAGAAACTGATTTTTACAGTAAGTAGAAAAATCCAATTTTTTGATTCCTTGTGCTCAGATGTAGAACACTAATGAGAGTAAATTGGAAAACATTAGCTCAGGTTTTATCAGACATGCAAGTGTGTGTGTGTGACAGCAGCTAATAGTATGTAAATTTAAAATGCTTGATTATTTTTTTTTTAAATCCCCCGAAGGTGTTTGAATCTGCATACCAGTTTTCAGCCCAGAAAAGAATGTGTTCAAAACAGGAATCAAGGACGTTAATTGAAAACTTGTGTTAACGTGTAGATGTCAGTCGTTGATTAGTGGCTGAAGTCTTAATAGGAGGAACAAAAGCCAAGGGCAGGGTTCCCAAAATATATTTATATTTTAATATATATAAAGTGTGTGGGTGGGTATATATATATATATATATATATATATATATATATATATATATATATATATACACACACACACACACACACAGTGCTCAGCATAAATGAGTACACCTCAACTGATTTGCCAGAAAACTTTTACTTTCCTTTCAGAATCATCAGTTTCTGTGGGACAGTATAATACAAAATACTCCCACAAATATTAACCATTGAATGAAACCAAGATTTGTTAATTTGCACACACACACAACAGTATTTTTCTTAACAAATTCATTCAAGATCATGTTGCAAAAATGAATACACCCCACTGAAATGAGCAAAGCTAAATTTTAGGCAACAAAATCAAATTCTAATTAACAAGGATTCAACTACAGATGAGTGTAATTATTCACTAAACAGGTGTCCAGCAGACAGTAGGTTATAAAAGGGTGTTACTTATCAAAGAAAAGACCTTCCCATTTCATGCTGTCAGCAACGGAACCACATGGAAGAGAAATGTCACAAGAAAAATTATTTACACAAGAAAGGTGAAGGCTATAAGAAGATCAGTAAAGCTTTATGTTATCAGTCAGAATACTGTAGCAAAAGAAAAACAAATATTTAACAAAGATGGAACTGCAACCATCTCACAGAAAGGTCTAGGCAGTCCGAAGAAGATAAAGGAGTGTCTTCTGATGGAAAGGGTTGAAAAATTGCTATGCAAGTTCACTGCAGTTAGCTAAAGAAATAGAAAGCCAAACTTGGGGGATTGTTTCCCGTGACACACTACGGCGTACACTGCATAGAAATTGCATACATGGGTGTTATCTACGAAGGAAGCCTCTCTCAAAGCCCATACACAAAGTAGCCCACCTAGAATTTTCCAGGGCCCATGCTGAAAAAGAAGACTACTAGGACTCTGTACTCTGGAGTGATAGGACTGGGATTATTGTTTTTGAAACTGATGGCTTCAAAACTGTATGGTGTTGCAAAGGTGAGGAGTAGAGATGATCGAACTTTTGAAAAGTTCGGTTCGACCAGAACACCCAAATTTCCCGAAAGTTCGGTTCGGATTCCCAAACCCCTTTGAAATCAATGGGACCCGAACTTCGGGAATCAAAAAACACAATTTTGAAGCCCTAAAACCTAATAAATGCCCCTAAAAGTGCCTAGGGTTCTGGGTCATGCCCCAGGGACTATGAATCAGGCAAAAAAAAAGTTCTTAAAAATTGTCATTTTTCATAGAGAGACAATTATTGAAAAAATTATTGAAAAAAAAATTAGATTTTTGGATAAATTTGGATTTAGTGTCTGGGGGGTCTAAAAAGTGTACCCGTGAAGTTTCAGCTCTGTAGCATGTCCAGAACCAGAATTATAGCATGCCAAACCTTCAAAAATGACTTTTTCGCTTAACCGCGCCTTTCTTTTGCTCCTAATCAACTGCACAGCCAATGTGTAGGATGGGGACATAATGCAGTGCACTGGGAACAAGATTAGAGTTTTTTTGGAAAAAGGTGCTGTCTCTTTAAATGTGGATATAATTAACGGGTGTATTTTCACAATGGGGCTATTATTACCAAATGTTTTCAAGAAGTCAAAATATGTATGTAGATGCACTTCTGCTTTATTGAGCGGTCAACTTTGGGTCGCATAGCAGTGTGCGTTTTGCAGGTGAATTTCACAGCGCAGAGTTGCCAAAGCCTCAGTGACAACTTAACGGCTGTTTTTGTTGTAAGCCTTAAGTCCACTGCAAAAGGCTTTGGTACTCTGCGTCACACACATCTGCTTTATTTAGCGACAACGTTGGGTCGCATAGCAGTGTGCGTTTAGCAGGTGATTTTCACATCGCACAGTTGATAAAGCCTCAGTGACAACTATACATAAATTAACCACTTAACATCTAGCCACGTAGACCTACGTCGGCTGACTTTGCGGGGTTATACCGGGATGATGCCTCTAGCTAGAGGCATCATCCCGGTACTGTGGTTTGAAGCCGACGGTCGGCTTTCCGTCGGTAACGACCGATGCGGCTCGGGAGCCGCTCGATCGCTACCCGGGGGGGCGGGAGGGGACGTCTCCCCCCTCCCGCCGCCTTCCGTGGCTTTGCTCTGGGCTCCCGTCCCACCGGGAGCCCCGAGCACCCAGTCGGCACGTCCGCCGGCTGGATGGAGTCCCGATGAATGGCGGAAACGGCATCGATCGGGTCTCCGATGACGTAACCCGGAGGCGGCGTCCATGACGTAACTTTCGGGTTACTGTGCTGCTAAAGGTGGCAGATTTGAAAAACGGCTGTATGCAAAAATGCAGTTTTCGGCGTTTTGCATACAGGGAAGTGTAGTGGAGGGGTCTAGGGTCTTTTAGACCCTCGATCCCTCCATAAAGTGTACCTGTCACTACATATTGGTGTCACAAGGGATGTTTACATTGCTTGTGACAGCAATAAAAGTGATCAGAATTTTTTTTTTTTTTTTTTTAAAAACCTGTAATAAAGTTAAAAAAAAGAAAAAATAAATAGGAAAAAAAAAAATTTAGCCGCCCCCGTCACCCTTAGCTCGCGCACAAAAAAAACGTATACGCAAGTCGAGCCGTGAATGAAATCGCTGTTCAAACCACACATGTGAGGTATCACCGCGATCGCCAGAGCGTGGGCAATGATTTAAAAAAAAGAGCTACACTCTAACTCTAAACTGGTAACCGTTAAATTAATTTAAAGCGTTGCAGATTGAGATCTCTATTGACCGTAGTTTGTCGCCATCCCACGGGGGGGCGCAATTTTAAACCGTAACATGTTGGGTATCTATTTACTCGGCGTGACATCATCTTTCACAATATACAAAAAAAATGGGCTAACTTTACTGTTTAGTATTTTTTAAATGCAGTGAAATGTGATTTTTCAAATTTTTTCCAAAAAAATGTCGTTTTAAAGACCGCTGCGCAAATACCGCGTGACAAAAAATTTTGCAATGACCGACATTTTATTCTCCAGAGTCTTTGCTAAAAATATATATATAATGTTTGGGGGTTTTAAGTAGTTTTCTAGCAAAAAATACTGATTTAAACTTGTAAACAAAAAGTGTCAAAAATAGGCTTAGTGGTAAAGTGGTTAAAATTCATCACAAAAAAACAGATTATTTTTCTTAGAATTTCAGTAGCGCAGGGATGGTGTTACCCTCCTTTCATGAAGTGCAAATAAATAAAATGCATAAATTGCATAAATAATCCAAAACATCCAACTAAGCAAGAACAGAGTCCTTCAAAAGTCTTTGTTTATGTAGTGCCAGAGCTGGTGGTGGTGACATTGTACGGTGGTTCATATAACTGACACCAATGACCCTGCATTAAAGGCACTGTGTATTGCTCTGGCACTACATAAACAAAGACTTTTGAAGGACTCTGCTCTTGCTTAGTTGGATGTTTTGGATTATTTATGCAATTTATGCACTTTATTTATTTGCACTTTATGAAAGGAGGGTAACACCATCCCTGAACTACTGAAATTCTAAGAAAAATTATCTGTTTTTTTTTTTTTTGATGAATTTTAATTTATGTATAGTTGTCACTGAGGCTTTATCAACTGTGCGATGTGAAAATCACCTGCAAAACGCACACTGCTATGCGACCCAAAGTTGTCGCTAAATAAAGCACGTGTGTGTGACGCAGAGTAGCAAAGCCTTTTGCAGTGGACTTAACGCTTACAACTATAACAGCCGTTAAGTTGTCACTGAGGCTTTGGCAACTCTGCGCGGTGAAATTCACCTGCAAAACGCACACTGCTATGCGACCCAAAGTTGTCGCTAAATACAGCAGATGTGTGTATCGCTGAAATGTATTTTTCACAATAGCTGACTAGCTAGCACGATGTAGATATATCAGCAGTGCAACATGCTCACTAGACGGAACCCTGACACTTAAAAGTATCCCTACAAAAACGAGATTATTGAATCTAACTATAGTGGTATATAGTACCCTAACTACACTGCATATCCCTTTCCTTACACTAAGAGAACAGCTCCATACAGCAGAAGATAATTTCTAACTGACACTGTCCCTTTAAATTTTTTTTTTCTGACTCAAACAGCACAATCGCTGTATTTCTAACTAAACTGACAATCTTTCTGTAAGCTGACTGCTCTTCTGCTGATATGGAGCTTTACAAGCAATCGGCTATGCAGCAACGTTGTTTAACACAGCAGGAGAAACACAAATGCTTCCACTCTCTTCCAAAGCCTCTGTATTACAGTGCTAGAGGTTAGGCGGGGCTATGTTATATACTGTGGGGCGTATTCACTCCTGATTGGCCTCTGGTCCCCGTAGTCACTCCAATCACGTTCCTAGCAGACTCCTGCCCCCTCATTGGCTTTTACTGACGTTTCTGGGCCAATCACAGGCTTTTAAAGCCCACTTCCTGTCCCATTGCATTTTGGGCGGTTCTGGTGACCGAATTCCGAACTTTTACTGCAAAGAGTTCGGAATTCGGCCGAATTTCGAACACCCAAAGTTCGATCATCCCTAGTGAGGAGTACAAACAAAATTGTTCTTGTGTTCATTGAGATATTGATTAAAATCTTACTTTTTAAAAGGGGTGTACTCATTTATTCTAAGCACTGTGTGTATACAGTGCATCCAGAAAGTATTCACAGCACTTCACTCCACATTTTGTTTTGTTACAGCCTTATTCCAAAATGGATTAAATTCATTATTTTCCTAAAAATTCTATAAACAATGCCCCATAATGACAACATGAAAGAAGTTTGTTTGAAATCTTTGCACATTTATTAAAAATAGAAGATTAATAAATCCCATGTACATAAGTATTTACAGCCTTTGCCAAGACACTCAAAATTGACCTCAGGTGCATGCGCTTTTCACTGATCTTCCTTGAGATGTTTCTACAACTTGATAGGCGTCCACCTGTGGTAAATTCTGTAGATTGGACATGATTTGGAAAGGAACACACCTGTCTATATAAGGTCCCACAGTTAACAGTGCATGTCAGAGCACTAACCAAGCATTGAATTCCAAGGAATTGTCTGCAGACCTCAGAGACAGGATTGTATCAAGGCACAGATCTGGGGAAGAGTTAAGAAAAATTTCTGCAGCAAATGAGCATGGTTGCCTCCATCATCCATAAATGGGAGAAGTTTGGAACCACCAGGACTCTTCCTAGAGCGGGCTGCCCAGTCAAACTGAGCGAACGGGGTGAAGGGTTTTAGTCAGGGAGGTGACCAAGATTCTGATAGTCACTCTAACAGAGCTTCAGCGTTTCTCTGTGGAGAGAGGAACAACCATCTCTGCAGCGCTCCACCAATCAGACCTGTATGGTAGAGTGGCCAGACGGAAGCCACTCCTCAGTAAAAGTCACATGACAGCCCGCCTGGAGTTTGCTAAAAGGCACCTGAAAGGCTCTCAGACCATGAGAAACAAAATTCTCTGGTCTGATAAAACAAAGATTTTAGGATAGGAATGATTACAATCCGGGCAGTATATTTAATGATATCAGTGTCCTATTGGGTATAATAACAAAAAAAGGAAATAACAATGGTCACTGGAACATATGTTTCCACTGGAATGTTTCTCTTCTGTTCTTGTTGGAGTGACAATCAAGATATTTGATTTTTCTTAACTTTCTGTCCCATTTATTACTAGGAAAAATATAAAGGGGGTAATTCTTTCCACTGGGGACAAACCGCAATAAACACATTACAGAATTTCTAATCCTTCCCCACTCCATCCCAAAGCAAAAAATATGTTTTGGCTTTGGATACACTTTATTCTGTTCCTGTCGGCTGTATGCATCCCGCAGCAGCGAGTGGCATTTAATGTGGAGCCACGGCACATATGCCTCCATAGGGAAACTGCTTTTCAGTGCTCCTAGCGCTCGCTGCACAGTACCTAAGCTGTCACATGCAGCTCCTGATGCATACTTGCGGTTGGGAGCTTCTCATCATGTGATTGCAGTGACAGCCAATCACAGCAGTCACGCAATCGGAAAGCCTTTCTGGCTTTGAGATTCTCTTGAAGGGCCTGGGGGGCGGCTGTGGCAGGGGTTAATAAATATGCCCCCTGTGAAACACCCTTGGGAAGTGCTCTAATTTAAAACACATAGTTTATTATTGGATTTTAAGAAAAAGGTCAGTGGCAGGAACTGTGAAACATAAAGTTTGCCTTTTGTACAGCCGTTCTGGTTGACTTCCTGCACTGGTCCTATTTTAAAATCTTATCTGGTTGAACTTTCTGTGACTTCTGTCTTTTTATTGCTAGAGGGTCACTCTGTGGATGGACAAAAATATCTGAAAGCCCTCCTCATGCACCACTTGAGAGACTGGCTGTGGAATTGTGAATGATGGCTGGAAAAAGGAGAGCAGAGCGCGATATGGACAGGGAAACCGGATCTGTCTATACAATAACTGTTCAATATACCTAGAAATTTGCCTCGCTGATGGCTGCTCATCCCAAGTTATTAGGTCAAGGCTTGTTGAATTGTACCATGGCTGACAAGTCAGAGCAGATTTTTTTATTACCTTTCAGCTTCATTTAGAATGGAATAAAAAATAGCAGATGAAGTCGGATTTGGCATGTACAAATACTGGCTAGTCGTTAGAATAGATTGGTACAATATGTTTTTAGCTTTTGATTGGCAAAGGTTTGTTTGTAATATTTTTTCTACTCGTTTGACCCGTCAGGCCTCATTACCTCTAAAATTCCATTTACTGAGGAGAAAGAAAAACACATTTTCTGCTACCATATCTAGTCTTAAAGTTTACATTTTCTTTGATTTGCTGTTGGTGCACAAAGGTGAGCTCAGGGTTTAGATGTTAAAAATGTGAGGTTTTGGTAATGATCAAATTCCAGTCGAGTTATTTATAGAAAATTAAAATTTTCTGCTGGAAAAGAAAAGCTAAAACTCTGCAACAGAAGTTAAAGAAAAGGCCATCAGGTAAGGTTCCATCTTTCTTGATGATTTTCATACAAATGGAGGCAGAGCAAAACCTCCTCTAGGAAACTGCCAATATATCCTCACAACGGGGGGGAAAAATGCTTTTCTGACCCTAACAGCGTCAGTCACATTTGTTTGATCAATTACTCCAGTTGTTTCATGTGAAGATAAAATGATTCCTTGAGATTCATATGTATCATATGTTGGGAGTTACTGAGTATAATGATGAATGTGGAAGACTGATGTACTAACGTAGACTAAATATGTCTAAAGCTTTACTCGTACCTAGGTTCCATAACAGGATGGGGCTAGGTGCCTCTCTGCTTTTTACACTGGGTGATTTTTGTAGGAGTGGGATGAAAACACAAAGCAAATTGTGAAATTAGATGGAATTTCAGCTCTTAGACTTATGCTTGTTTCTAATAAGACCAATGTAAACCTGCCAGATGTAGTTTTCCACTTTGAAGTGAAAAGCCACCCAAAGCTAACAGAGCAGCAACTGCTCAGACCAATTTGAAACTAGCAATAAAGAAAAGCTGCAGATGGACAGGGCAATATACAAAGCAATTTAAAAATTTCCCAGCTAATTAGCACAACAATTTAACAAAACGGTTCCACCATCACAGGGTAGCTCTGTAAAGTGCAGTCCCTAACTCAAAACCATCTGAGTTCCCAGCTATATGGCAGCTGGAAGCAGCCATTTCCCTCTTAAATCTGATCTCTGGCCTTCCCTTCAGCCTTACACAGTTGCACAGGCTCCTCCCCTCTACTGAAAATGCTTTGTCTGATTTCATTGCACACTGTGAGCTTTATCACAATGTGCATTAGAAGCTGAATCAAGTCAGAGCTTGCCTCATTTCCTGGCTGGAGGACACCCATCTAACCCTTTCCTCCCCAGCATGATTATCCCTGGCCCGCCCCTTTTAAAAATTGGATTTCACTTCTCAATCATAGAAGCGCAGCATCACATGTGGGTGTTACATAAATGCAGCTTGCCTAGGAATGCCCACGCCTTCAGACTGACACTGAACCATCAAGGCATTTTTTTATATTTGCATAACTCTTCCCAAGAGGCAACCCACTGATTGCATTAGGAGTGAGGGCTCTTGAGAGGAGGACTGAGGCAGGGTGCTGTGATGTTTTCAGGAAGCTATGTACAGCACTGGGTCAGCCCCTCCCACCAGCCATGATGTACTTGTAATGCATAGAGACCCAAGGATGGAGACCCAACAACCTTGTTGTTAAAAAAAAGGAAAGAAATTGGAAAGATTTTTTAAAACTTTGCAGGAGCATATTATCGAGGGGATATTACTATTCTCTGTGTCAAAAAGGATATTGCGCTAAAATGGAAGGAAATGAACCAAAAACACTTAAACATCCATAGCTGCTGGAGATAAACCCTTTTGAGATAAGTGAAAAAACACAAACCACAAAAATTTCCCAATTCATGCGCTTAGGTCTAATGGTAAACTCAGAACTGGCTCCTCCACCTTCCTTCCAGAAATCCCTTTCTTTATCCCCCATGCCCAGTACTATGGTCACATGACTTGATAAAGCGCATGGGTGTGTAACGCCTCGACATACGTTGGTGTTCCACTACATCTCAATGGTCTTGGCTTCTCCTCAGGCCCTTCCAGGCTATTGGCGTGGGCTGTATGACATCCTGGCCTGTCCAGCTTCAGCCGGTGCACAGCCTACAGAAAGTAAGGAGCTTGCTGTCACATGCTCCCCTTGAGGTTCACCCAGAGGAATTGTCCTCAGTGGAGGGCTTGAGTCTGCATCACAAATTCCCTGGGGTTTAGCCAAAGGTATTATATATTGCTGCTGTTACTACAGATGCAAGTGTCGGTACCCTGGCTTTCTATTTAAGGGGTTTGCCCTTTTCACATAATATGACTATTTCTTTATGGATGTGCTTTATTCATCAGATTATTATATTCTATAGGATTTATATAGCGCCGACAGTTTGTGCAGAGCTTTACAACTTGAGGGTAGACAGTACAAATACAATACACTTTAATACAGTAGGAATCAGAGGGCCCTGTTCGTTAGAGCTTACAATCTAGGAGATTACATTCTATGTGTGTTTTAACATTTTTCATGTTGTACAATAAATTTTGCTATGGTCAACAACATCAACTTCTAGTGGAATTATGTTCATTTTATGGTTCCACAATCAGTGGACACTTCATGAGCCAGTTCTGAGTTCACCATTAGTTCTAAGCACTTGAATTGGGATATTTTTTGTGGTCTGTACTATTCTCTGTGTGCCTGTTGGGGAGGATCACTGTCCATTTGTGTCTTGGTGACAAGTGTCTTTGGCACAGAAAGGGGTGGAGGGCTACCTAAGATCTTACGGTTGTCACCTTAACAGGAGTAAAGAAAATATTCAGTTGGGGATTCCTGTTCCAGTGGTAATGCCATGTTTTCCCTCACTTTGGGGAGATTGTTTATGGTGGTTCAATAGCTTTATCCTCCAGTAGGAAAGAGGGTTCCCTCTTCTAGTGAAATGATAGTATATAAGGTCCATTAACAATGATTAATTATCAATAATACACCTATAATACTGTAGGTGCTGTGCAGCATTTATGGACAAAGTAGAACACAGGAAGGTAGCTTTCTTACCTACACCTGGCCTGACAGCCATTTTCTTTACTCACACTTCTTTCTTTTCTGGTAATATGTAAGCTTTATTTTTATAAACAATGAGGTGCTGCTAAGATGCTTTGTTTTGTTTCAAGCTTTGCTCAGTGAGGAAATTAAGCACCTAAAAGCTGCATTGATTTTACAAAGCAACACATTGCTCGCGCTGAACAATTGGAACAGGCTGTTAAGTTCACAGCACAGTTGCATTTCAGTATTTCCTCTGGCTCAGTGATTTGGAAACATATGACATGGTTGTGCAAGAGGCTTCGACCGCTGAAGTTTGTACCTCTCACCCAACAGCCAACATGTAATCTTCACACCATATGCGCTCTGTTTTATTTTTCTCTTCTCGAAGGCTGTGTGCCTGGTCTTGTCAAAATAGGTTACCCATCAGCCATTGTTGGGTTGGTGAACTCTTCGCTGTTCCTGCAATGGTAATCTTCTTTTCCTGCCTTCTTTGTCCCTCGAAGGCTTTCTGAGGTCACATTGTGAAACTTGTAGTAACACTGCATCAAAGCTTTTCACTTTGAGTTTAGAAAGTTTGCTAAAGTCTCCAGTTTTCATCCAAATGATGAACTGTGAAGCTGTGGTTAGACTCGATATTGTGCCAGTTCTGTATTTCAGGTCTGCATAACGAATCACTTTGATTATTTATTGTTATTGATATTTTCCTTTGGGATGCCTTGCATCGGATTGCTGATGACTCAGAGGTTATCAAACCTGTGGGCTTTTAACGGAGCAGCCAAATGGTGCAGTGAGTTTGTCTACTACGTGGGATTAACTGTTCAGCAGGACCTATCTCAACCAGAGTGGATTAGAAGACATGAAACAAAGCTTTAAACTTTTATTTGAAAGAAATGTATTTTTCTAGACAGTTGTTAGTTCTAACTGCCTTTACAGGTAGATCTGATCTTCATCTCAGCTGCATTCCTATTAACATCTAAAGGGAGAAAAGCAGTTCTGAAGCAGACAAAAGACCATGTCCACCTAGGTAGCACCCAATGATTGTATGTTAAACCATCTAATCCTTTGAGGTTACTATTAGCCACCTAGTGAATGCCAGTGGGGGAATTAGGTACAAGTCAACACTTAGAAAATAATGTCCTATAGATGAAACAGTTTTGATAGTGACTAAGGCAATGGTAACAATACATTCACCTGGGTGTGGCAAAGAACATACTGAAAGTGGTTGTAAACCTCTGACATGAAAAATGAATTTAGCTTATGCTTCTAGTGTGTACTTTCCTCAATCCAAAGCACCAAGTCAAATTTTTGTCAGCAAACTTGATTTTATGCTAGCTGCATGAGTTATTTCTGACACGTTGTGCTAACTCTATAGGATCGAGGAGGAGAGGACCTCCCAACACACAGCCTGTGATTGACAGCCTCAACTGTGCATGTTTCCCTATGAGATTGTGTAGTGTCCCTTCCCTCCAATCAGGTATTAGATTACACTCAGCTCTCCTCTCTGAGCTGTGCATTATGTGACATCAGATCCCCGCCCCCTGTCTCTGGAAGCTGAGAAAAGCTGTGCAAACACTAGACTTTAAACGGATTGAGGGCTCTTGTTCACAGGGTGGTTGAAAACCTTTTCTGAACACTGGAAACTGACAGTGAAAAATGTCAGTTTTACAGCTTTTATATACAGCATTTATGCGAGTTTAGCAGCGGTTATAAGCGTTTGAGGTTAGAAGCATTATTTAAAGATAACTTCAGAAGACCCCCCCAAATGCCCACAATGCATGAATAACAAGTAAATTATTAAGAATTTTAGCCATTCTGTGAGAGAAGAGAGAGAAGTGTGCTTGTAGACAGCTGCCTTTTTTTTGTGTGCGTTTTAACTATGGATCCCATCATGAGCATGTGTGAGGAAATGATCCTGATGTTGCTGTTGCTGAGGTTCCGAAGCAGTAGAAAATTGCGTTAGAGGACCAGAGTTTGTTGCCACTGAACTCATCCAATGATGCAGGCAACAGCATGTGGTGAAATTTGTGTTTTTTCAATATTTTTATATGTTCAAAAAGGATCAGAATTATTTTCCCCTTTAAAAAACTTTTAAATGCAAACGTGCATAAATGGAATTTACAGAGGGTTCAGGCTATTAAAATGCCAGTAAACTACAGTCCTGAATGCAATTTTACTACTTTAAAAAAATATCTGTAACCTCAACTGCCTCTAAACTACTATAAACGACTATGTTTACATGTATACATAAGATAACATAGAGGAGAGTTCAGGGGCTGCTGAAAAAAACACCCAACTGTTCCTAAACGCCCATTTAGCAGCTGTAGTGTACATGAGGCCTTAGAGAAAAGGTGGCTGCAAAAAAATAAGTACATCCTATGTAGGAGGATTTGTTTCACCTCTGTGTATCACCTGAGGTTAGTCACTTCACTGGATATATGTCAGGGTATACAACCACTTTGCCCATGGTTCATAAAGGTGTGGTGGTCACATGACTGTATGTTATCTTTAAGGACTGGAGCTGAGGAACACTTAATAAAGCAATGTTTTTTCAAAACCAGGTTGCTATAAGGTCATGTGGTTCCTGCTTTATTAAATGGTCCAGTGGCACAAATGTTATTATGTGTGCAAAATTGAGGTAATTCTGAAAATATGGCCACCATGAGGTTATTTAATGGACGTTTGAACTCTCCTTATCCCACTGATAAAATCCTTGTTTGTGGGCTTAAAGTGGTAGTATACTCCACTTTTTAACTTTTACCTACAGGTAAGCCTATAATAACCCTGCATGCAGCTGCTGACACCAGTGGCGCATGGGCTCTGAAGGTCCGGCGGACCTTCAGAGCTCCTTGCCGGAAAGTGAACTCCCACGCGCATGTGAGGGAGTGACGTCATCGTAGCTCCATCCACTCACAGCGCTGGAGCCGCCGAACCCGGAAGAGACACAGAGGGAACATGACAGCTCCCTCAGCGGTGTCCGGGTGACCGTGTAAGTATTTCATAATGTGCTATTATGCGATGCATACTAACACATTATGCCATTGTCTTGCAGGGTTTTTTTTTTCCTTCTGTATGGGGATACTACCGCTTTAACTGTGCACGTGACTTTAGGGATCAGAAAAGAGTGCAAACAATCAGAACTACAGGATTTTACTTGTCAGGCGCAATGTAAGTTTTTGGGAAGCTGGGCAGACAAAGCTATGTGATGTGTGGAGTTCATGCTAACCACCTAAGACAAAGCAAAGAAACACTGAAGCAAAGCAGAAGGGGCAGGGATAGCCTGAAAACTTGAATTCCATAGACATTTGTAGCTTATTTTTTTTAAATATTGAGATGTTCAAGCTGGGAGTTGGTAAATTAATTGGCTGTGCACAATAATTTATTTTTATCATAGAAAAGATAAACTGTTTCTCTCGTCTTGTTTTGTTATAAATATCCATTTGGCAAAATGCATCCTTTGAATGTGCAGGCAGCTGTCTCAGCTCTCTCGTGGTGGTGAAATTTTGGGAAATGTGTTAGCCATAACTCACCTTGCAGCTCTCATCTCTACTGGGATCAGAGCACTGTGAATCTTTTGCCGGATACTGGAGTGAATTATACTCTGCCTGGAGGACAGGTAATCCTTTAACGGGGCATCAGAGGCTGCAAGACATTCATCACACTCTGTCCCTTTATCTTCTTCTCCCCTTTGTTTTGATGATAGATGTCACTGCACACCCCAGAAGTACCATCGTGTATGTATAATATATACACCAATATATAATATGCTGACTTAAGATGACACACTGCACTGTACGGTCTAAGCGTGTAGTAAACACACTAGTCTCCGCAGTGTCATCTGATATTTATTGCATAAACTAGGTGCCCCTTTTTGCTGTAAAATTAAATTATATTGGCCTGACATTAGCATGTGTTTTCAGTTCTCCGTCCTTCCCTGGTCTGTCCGTACACACGTTCACTTACTTCCTGCAAAGCAAAGCTAGTATTCTGTTATGGGTTTTCTTGTTAATACTGTACCATATTGTGATTTGACAAACCTGGGGCCTCAGTCTGTGTAATTCTCTGAAATTGGTCTTTGTATCAAGTTGCTGAATGCTAACTGAAAGTTTAAATTAGGCTTGCAGTAAAAATATTTACGTAAGATGATGCACAGGAAGAAGCGATACTTTGGCGGTCTTACTGGAGGAATGCTGCTTAGAGTGAGAGTCATCACTGCGTTGAGCATGCAGGATATTGCTTTCACCTGTATGCTATGCAGCCATATTGCACAGAAGGGATCATAAGAGTATTTGCAATACTTTTATGTCTGCTGTGTTGTCAGGAACAATTAGAAATGCAGATGATCAATATCTTTGGATGATAAAAGTCTTTAGATAGTCAGTGCAAAATACACATTCTCGCAGAGTAAGCAGACTGCTGGCCAGATCATGTGCAGACAGGTAAATGGATAAATTATGGACAACATGAGAGGTAACAGGCTCTTGATTAGCATATACAGACAAGTTGAGTACAAACATGGTTTAAAAATGCATAGACATGGTTACACAGATCTTTATCCAAGCATGAGCAAACAGTTAAACCTGTCAATAGCGCAGAGCTTGAAGTTCTAGGCTCCCATTAAAGTCAACTAATAACTGTGCACGGCAGATACTTGACCTGCAGTGCTGAGCAACAACCAACAGATGACAAAGGTTCAAGGCTGATCATTACATTTATGCATTTCTTAAAAGAGAAGTTTTGGAATACAAAAAAATAAACAACCATACTCCCCTATATGGCTGCAGCACCGAACCCAGCTAACCGCTCAGTTTTCAGTATTCAGTCTGCAGAGAGCCGATAACTGTCAGTCTCCAGCTCTCTGCTCTGTCCCTCCGGCTCTCACTGGAACGTCAGTCTGTGCAGGGGCTGGAGCGGCTATTTCAATCTCCCAGCGGCTCGCTGAGAGGCTGAGCCAGCTGCCGTTCCAGGCATCTGGGTGGATCCCATTTGTAAAGTTGGGATCGTCCTAGAACCTGGACCGCCTGAGTGGCTTCAGCCGACAGCAGGCTTTAGCCCATTGTTGACTGACAACGGGTCACAGGAGTGCAAAACGAAGTGCACTTCTATGATCCATAGGAGAAGTAGGGCCAAAATATCTTTGGCCCTACTTCTCCGTTAATGAGTTGAAAGTTTCCCTCATATGTTTTGACAGTGTACCTAGTAGCTTTGATGGAATTTTCATTCACAGCCTACCCTCATTTGGCGTATCGGTTCATTTAGAATGCCGATTGGGAATGCAAGAATGTTTTGGCATTAGGGAGAATGTAAGTCTCTTGAAAATTTGACCCCTTTGGGTGATAATTGTTTTCTTTAAATAATGTATCAATAATAAAGCTCTGTTCACCACCTTCCATGAGCAAGAATAACAACTGAGACAGTATTGTTTAGAAGAACATGTGACTTATTCCCTTTCCTCTTTGTGTTTTACTCTGTGTTGTCACTTGGAGACAAGGGTAGAGTTCTCAGCTCTGTGTCTGCTCTAACTTAGGGTTTCTTTTCCTCACTACAGCCAGCAGAACAAAGCAGTGATTGAGTAAAGGAAAGTGAGTATATAAGTTTGGAGGTCTGCATTACAGCAAAACTGTTGCTTTGACCAGCATTAGTTTGCTTCAAAATACTAATAGATATGATATGAGCACTTCCCACCTGGCTTATGATCCAGCTCATCCATGGCTGCACACTGTGTGCACCAGAGACCCCTATCTAGTCATGTTGTTGAAAACGGTGATCAGCTGCTATGGCTATTTTTTTTAAAGATTGCTATTGTTTCCTCTTGCGATAGACCAGTGCCTATGAATTTTTTGGCATAGCTCCACTCTCCATACATCTTCTGACATTTAGATCACAAAAAAAATGTTTGAATTCCCTTAGAAGTCCATAACCAGCTTTTAGTAACATTTTTAATTGCTGTATCTCATCACATAATTTAATGAGAGGACATTTACCGAACCTGGAGAAGGCCCAAAGCAAGTTCCACAATTGCCCTTTAGGATGTGCTCTAATCTTCTATGTGTCTGATTTGTATGCTTTAGTCTGAGATGTATAATGTTTCATTTACCTCTGAAATGTAGGGGAGTTAGAAAAAAAGCTGCATTCCAAAATTCATCCTTTCAAGGTGTGCTAGATTTTCAGCTTCTTCTCACTAAGAATTAAGAGTAAAGAAGGGATTCTCGGCTTTTAATAATGATTGATTCAAGGTGTGGATGGAGAGTTACACTATGGAAAAAAGCCCCAGGGTCCGGCCCCGGGTGAGGAATGTTTGTAATGGGTTTAGACGGGGAGTCACAATTTACACCTTATTGGCAAGTCGAAGCATGCTGGTGGAAATGTATCTGTGAGGAGTGCTGTGGAGAGCGCTCCGAAAAAAAACTGCTTCAGTTTAGTGTGTGCAAGGTTTGAATTGAAAACACATTGCATTTTGATTTTCCAAGTCCAAAAATTGACTCTCCCAACTTTGTAATAATAAAAGCGACCATCTGCTTAATCACCCGACAGTAGGGGGTAGTAAAATCAACGAATGAGTCACTCTGCTTGCTCTAGCAGTCAGTGCGCATGCTGTATACCCGAACAAAACCGTCATAGGACAAAAATATTGTGCTGGACCTAATGACTGCAAAACAGATGGTGAACATTTTATACATCTCTCATCAGGGATACAAACAATACGTTTTCTGCTTTTCTTTGTTAATATAAAAAAATAAAAAATAACTCTCAAATTTGAAATGGGTGTATTACCATTAAAAGAGACTTCCGCAGGGAAAACACAAAATGGTGTTAGAATCTGCAGAATTAATAGCTAATAATCCTTTTTTCTTTTTTTCTTTTCTTCGTTCATTGACGGACACAGCTCCTCATCTTCTTGACTATGTGGGTTATGCTGCCTTCTACAGGAGTAGGACACTAGGCAGGAAAGAACTTGACTACGCCTATGGGGCAGTCCAAGGGGGTATATCCCATTCTCTGCTATAGTCAGGAGCATGGACCTACTTCCTTGCTGGGATCTCTTGTCCTGGAAAATTTTCTTTTTAAATGGAATTTTTTTCCTCTCTTTATTATTTTGTTTCTGTGAGATCTACAATTTAAGTGCCGAACTGGGCAACGGATTGCATAATCTTGATACGGACGGCCCACCTAGTCTGCTCAGTGAGCACGTGCAAACCACAGCTCCGCGCTAGGTTGGCTGCGACATAGCCCCACTGGACAGGGGCTGGCCTGAGAAATCATCTCACAAGAGCGCATATGAACTGGCTTTAGCCTGAGTCGCAACGTTTCCTCCTGGCCGACAGCATTCACATTACGATGAAGTGGTGGTCTGTCTGGAGCGGTGGCCATCCTGTTGCTGGTGTGGTAAGTAGCTATCCCCCTACCTCTGGAGGGTTTTGGAGTGGACGTGGGCCCCTCCCTGGGATGGTCAGACCCCCGGGCTCCTCTCCCTCACAGTCAGCGGTCCCCCTTTCTCAGTGGTCTTCTGCAGGCCCTTGCCCCCCATCTGCCCACCCCCCCCCCCCTTGGTGTGGGTATACCTTTTTAGGTTGGCCTGGGTTGTTGGGCTTGCAATAGAGGTGGTGGGGCGAGCGTAACGCTGGCAACCGAACAATCGAACCTTGGGAGAGGAATAGACCTGGTGGGGGCACCTGCCAGGGCCCCCCTTCCTGTTGGGATCGTTTTTGAGCTTCTGGGGTCCCCCCTGGAACCACTATTTTCTTCTAGCCTTTTATGCTACAGATCAGCGGCCATGTTTGTGTCGCCTCGGCGGCCATTTTCCTGTGGCTTCCCGTTGAAAATAGCGATGGCCATTGTTTGTTTTTGGCACGGATGGGCGGTGATTCGGCGGTGGGAGCCCCTTCTCGGTCTCTAGTGGTGATCCCTGGATATTGCTCTTCCTGATCGCCGCATGGTATGCAGTTCTGTATCGTGAGTACCTGACCGGTGGTGGTGAGTCTGATTGTGGGGTTCTCTATCCCTCTCTCTTCTGTTGCAGCGGTAGGGCTCTGTGCTGGGCCTTGTGGTGCCGCCGGCACGGTGGAGTGTCCCTTGCAATGTTGCACAGGTCCTCCAAAGTGGCAAAGGTGTTCCCCTTTCCTGCCTTCTTTGACAATATTGTCACAAAACAGTGGGGGTGCCCGAAGCGCACCTTTGCAATCCCTAAGCGTTTTGCAATGCGGTACCCCTATGGGTATTCCCTCCTTAAAAAATGGACGGTTCCGCCTGAAGTGGACTCCCCGGTTTCCAGGTTGAATAAAGCTACCTTAATCCATCTTTGAATGCGGCTCCCTGCGGACCAGGCTTCTAAGAAGGCCTTATCCAATCTTCCTTTTGTGGGGGATTGCCTGTTTGGAGCTTCCTTGGATGACATCATCAAAGGCCTCACAGGGAGAAAGAGTACTCTTCTTCTCTTGGCTTCCAAGGGTAAGGAGTACTGTCGCAAACGGGGGCCTTTCCTTTTGGCTCACAAGAGGCCTTTTCGTTCCTCTCTTCTTGAGGGTCTCAAGACAAGGGATCTAAGACCTTCACAGTCTCTGCGGGGGGGTTTTAAGAGTACCTGGCCTGGCAAGCCATGAGCAGCTTCTGCCAGACCTTCAGACAAGGCTTTCCCTGCGTTAAGGGGTGCCCTCACCCATATTAGGGGTGGGGGGGCGTCTTCGTGGGTTTCCGGATCCGTGGACCTCCCTGATAAAGAACAAGTAGGTCCACAAAGTCATTTGCTCTGGCTACAAGATCGAGTTTCGATCATATGCAACATCTCCAAAATACGCCCCTTTCTAACCAAAGACACAACAAAACTCCTAGTTCACTCCCTGGTCGTCTCGCGCCTCGACTACTGCAATTCCCTTCTCATTGGCTTACCTTTACACAGGCTATCCCCCCTTCAATCCATCATGAATGCTGCCGCCAGACTCATCCATCTCACCAATCGCTCAGTGTCCGCTGCTCCTCTCTGTCAAGCCCTCCACTGGCTTCCGCTCACCCAACGAATTAAATTCAAAATACTTACAACATCTTACAAAGCAATCCACAGCCTAGCCCCCAGCTACATCACCAGCCTCATCTCAAAATACCAACCTAATCGCTCTCTTCGTTCCTCTCAAAACCTCCTGCTCTCTAGCTCACTCATCACCTCCTCCCATGCTCGCCTCCAGGACTTTTCCAGAGCCTCTCCAATCCTATGGAACTCCTTACCCTTATCTGTCCGATTATCCCCCACCCTATTAGCTTTTAGGCGATCTCTGAAAACCCTCCTTTTCAGAGAAGCCTATCCTACCAACCCCTAACAAATGTACCTCCTTTTTCTCCATCAACCCATCCCCCACGGTTATTGCCTTTTGTTTCACTTGACCCTCCCTTCTAGATTGTAAGCTCTAACGAGCAGGGCCCTCTAGTTCCTCCTGTTTTGAACTGTATTGTAACTGTATTGTCTTCCTTCACATTGTAAAGCGCTGCGCAAACTGTTGGCGCTATATAAATCCTGTATAATAATAATAATAATAATAATAATATCCTCTAGATAGGTTCTTCCATTCCAACCTGCATTTGTCACCAGAAGGCTTAGGGGATCTCTTTGGGGCAATGCAAGACTTGTTACTTCAAGGGGTGATTGTCCCTGTTCCAACATTTGAAAGTTTTTAAGGTTTTTACTCAAGCCTATTTACAGTTCCCAGGAAAGAAGGCAAGGTGCGTCCAATTCTGGACCTCAAGGCGCTAAACTGCTTTGTGCGGGTACAGAAGTTCCAAATGGAATCCCTTTGCATTGTGGTGGCGTCCCTACATCAGGGGGATTTCCTCACCTCCATTGACATCAAGGACTCCTACCTACACATCCCAATATGTGTCGGCCACCAGCGCTTCCTGCGCTTTGCCGTGGGTGAGGAGGATTATGAGTTTGTGGCATTACCTTTTGGTCTCGCCTCCACTCCCCGGTGCTAGCATTGCTGCATCAGCGGGGGATAGCAGTACTGGGGTATCTGGACGATCTGCTTTTACAAGCAGTCTTTGACTGCTCTGTTGGACAACTTGGAGATTACTCTGCGAACTCTGAGGGTGCTCGGTTGGATTCTGAATCGTCAGAAGTCTGCTCTGTTTCCGTTCACAAGCCTAGACTATCTGGGTCTGACTCTGGACTCGGCCTCAGCCAGAGTGTTTCTTCCTCCGGAAAAACTTCAGAAATTGCAGGAGGTAATTCAGCTTCTGCTGTCTAGCAGAGGGCCATCTCTTCAGTCTTGCATGCGGGTACTGGGCCTGATGGTGTCTACCTTAGAGACCGTTCCGTTTGCACAGTGCCACACAAGATCTCTGCAAAAAGAGATTCTGGTGAAATGGAACAAGAATCCTCAGTCTCCAGACAATCTGATCCTGTTGAGCCGGAGTACAAGGGGTCCCTGGTTTGGTGGCTTTGTTTTTTGGCACTTTGTAAGGGCAAATCGTTTATTCTCCTGTACTGGACAGTCGTCACCACGGACGGCAGCCTTTCCGGGTGGGGAATCGTCCTCGGCACAGAGTGTGTTCAGGGGGTCTGGACTCTGTCTGTATCATTGGACATGTCGTCTTCAAAGGTGTCCCGTACGGATTCAATCGGACAATGCCAAGTCCGTGGCCTATGTCAATCACCAAGGGCACATGAAGTGTCCTGGCAGCTCGGGAAGTAGCCAGCTTTTTAAGGTGGGCAGAATGATTCGTTTCAGCCCTAACTGTTGTACACATTTCAGGGGTGGAAAGTTGGCAGGCGGATTACCTCAGTCGACAGGCGTTGGACCAGGGGGAATGTTTACTTCATCTGGAGGTGTTTCATCAGTTGTATCTCCGGTGGGGTACTCCCGAGGTGGATCTGTTGGCCTCTCGCCTCAACAGGAAAGTGCAGAGGTTTGTGGCATGGTCCCGGGGTCCTTTAGCCAACGCCACAGACGCATAAGTGGCTCCTTGGAGTCGATATCATTTGATTTATGATTTTTCTCCTCTCAAGCTTCTGCCGAGACTCCTGTGCCAGATCGTAGAAGAAGGGATTCCGATCATTCTAGTGGCTCCAGACTGGCCTTGCCGATCTTGGTATGCCAATCTGGTACTTCTGGTCGCAGAGGCTCCTTGGAGACTTCCTTTAAGGGAAGATCTGTTGTCGCAAGGGCCAATCTTCCATCCTGCTTTGCAGTCGCTGGCTTTGATGGCTTGGCTGTTGAAAGCCGGGTGCTGAAGGATAGAGGGTTGTCTGACTCTGTGATTCCTACGCTATTAAAAGTTAGAAAATCTACTGCTAGGAAGATTTACCATTGTACTTGGAATACGTACATTG
Organism: Pelophylax lessonae; assembly: GCF_965119305.1. Lineage (NCBI taxonomy): Eukaryota > Metazoa > Chordata > Amphibia > Anura > Ranidae > Pelophylax > Pelophylax lessonae. The sequence goes on along the minus strand of NC_138777.1, from coordinate 208,638,071 downwards.
TGTGGTGGGAATCCCTTAGGGTTCAGCCTCGCTCCTTTTTGTGACTTGGATCTTGGCCTTCCTCCACGAAGGGGTTGAGCAGCGCCTGGCCTTGAGTACCTTCAAGGGCTAAGTTTCAGCTTTGGCGGTTTTCTTTCAACGGCCGTTGGCCACACACTACTTGGTGCGTACCTCCAGGGAGTGAGACACTTGGTTCCTCCAATGCGGTCTTCATTGCTGCCTTGGGACCTCAATTTGGTGTTGTCAGTTCTCCAGAAGCCTCCCTTTGAAAACATTCGGTAGGTTCCCGTGCTTACATTGTCCTAGAAGGTGGCCTTTTTGGTGGCTATTACTTCTGTGCACAGGGTGTCGGAGCTGGCAGCGCTGTCTTGTCATTTGACTTACCTGGTGGTTCACAGGGATAAGGTGGTACTTTGTCCATGTCCGTCGTTCCTTCCAAAGGTCATCTCTGATTTTCATTTGAATGAAGACATTGTGTTGCCCTCCCTGTGTCCCAGGCCTAAGCATCCTAAGGAAATTGCCTTGCATTCCCTGGATGTGGTTCGGGCAATAAGGGTGTACCTGCCAGCTACGGAGTCTTTTAGAAAGTCAGACTCAATATTTGTTCTCATGGATGGATCTCGCAAAGGGTTTTCTGCTTCTGCTGTGACCATTTCCTGATGGATCAGACAGACTGTGGTTCAGGCCTATTCCATTAAGGGTCAGGTACCTCCTTTCCCCTGTTGAGGTGCACTCTACTCGGGCGCATATTGCCTCCTGGGCCTTCCATCATCAGATGTCAGTGATGCAGGTTTGCAAGGCGGCTACCTGGTCGTCTGTGTACACTTTAACAAAGTTTTAGAAGATGGATGTGTTGGCATCTGCGGATGCTTCCTTCGCCCGCAAGGTTTTGCAGGCTGCTGTTTAGAGGACTTGGTCCTCTTTGAGGGTGTTTTAATTTTTTTCAGGTGACCTCCAATTTTTTTATGATTGAGCTCTGTGTTACCTGGTTGGCTATGTTTAGCCTTGGAAAGTTTTTTTTTTTCTTGCTGTTCCCACCCCTCATGTTTGACACTGCTTTGGGACATCACACGTAGTTAAGAACATGAGGAGCTGTGTCTGTCAATGAATGAAAGAGAAAATGGGATTTTTGACTTACCGTAAAATCCATTTCTCTGATTTTTTGTGACTGAGACACAGCACCCACCCCTCTATGAAGCTTGGGTTTTTTTCTTCTGACACTGCTTGTAACAAAACCTATAGTACCTATATACCTATAGAGTACCTATAGCAGAGAGTGAGAGTATACCCCCTGGGACTGCATCATAGTCAAGTTCTTTCCTGCCTAGCGTCCTACTCCTGTAGGGGCAGCATAACCCACATAGTCAAGAAGATGAGAAGCTATATCCGTCAATGAACATCAGAGAAATAGATTTTACGGTAAGTCAAAAATCCAATTTTTTCCCTGGATGTGTGGTTTGAAGTAAAAAGCAAATATTTTGTAATTTTTATGTACCATGTACCTGTGGCAGTAGGACATTTACATAAGGAGTTGGCATGTTTTGCATGTGTGGTTTCCTCCAGGTACTCCTGTTTCCTCCCACACTCCAAAGAAATGCTGGTAGGTTAATTGACTACTATTCAAATTAGTCCTAGTATGTATATACATTAATGGGACCTTACATTGTAAGCTTCTTGAGGGCAGGGACTGATGTGAATGCTGCTTAAATTGACAGCGCCATATACAGTAAGTACCTGTAATAAAAAAAAGGAAGACAGTCACCTGATCTGGTCAAACTGAATTTCCAGGCTTGGGTGTTTTTAGCAAATGGGCATTCCTTTGCATTAAAGCGGAGTTCCACCCTGAGAATACTTCTTTTAATAAAAATACCCCCGGGACAGTCAGGGCTAGTACATTCCACAATGGCTAGCCTCTGATCTGTCCCGGGTTGCACTTACCTTTTAGAAGAAATACTTACTTTGAAAAAGTATTGTCCAGCGCTGCCATCTCAGGTGTGGGCAGCTTGAAGCCAGCACGATCCTCTTCTGCGTCCTCTTCCGTCTTCTTCGGTCCCACGATGCATTGCACCGGCCCAGCCGTCACTTCCGGTGCCGCAGCGTCATGCCCAGAAGCTGTTTAGCAAGGTATGACGGCGCCTGCACCGGAACTGACGTCGGGGCCGGTGCAGGCGCATTGATTCCTGGGAGCGATGACATTCAGCTCCCAGGAATCATTGCAAGCCAGGAAGTGACGATTCGCCGTGGCCGCCGAGGGGAGGAAGAGGAAGTAAGGTAAGTATATTTTCTTCTAAACCAGGTAAGTAAAAAAAAAAAAAATTGCGATTATCCATTTGTTTTTCAGGTGACCCCGGGCATGAAGATTGAGGTAAGTTTAATTTTAGGGTGGAACTCCGCTTTAAGGACAATTTGGCCATCCTAAAACTAGAAAATATAAAATAAATGCAGCACCCCAAAGTTATGTATATTAATACCAGTAAAAATTCATATCAAGTGTACAAAAAATACAAAAAATTAATGTGTGAATGAATTAATGAATATAACTGCCACCAGTTCATCCAAATATAACCGGTCATGAAAGAATCTCAAGTTGTGGACTTTACCAAACCACCACCAACACTGTGCACGCACTGGAAAGATTGGCTGCCAAAATATTAAGCAGCATATATTACGCTATGGCAGTGATAGCGAACCTTGGCACCCCAGATGTTTTGGAACTACATTTTCCATGATTCTCATGCATTCTGCAGTGTATTTGAACATCATGGGAAATGTAGTTCCAAAACATCTGGAGTGCCAAGGTTTGCCATCACTGCTCTATAGTATATTATGGAGGAGTTCACCACTCTGGAAAGTAATGATCGCAGCATCTGTTCAAAGCAGATGTGGTGCATGTTCGGCAAACTGCATGCTCTTTTCTAGAAACAGGTCGGTAAATGTGGCATTGATTTTCCAACATGTCCTTACTTATTTTTCTTGCTATTCCAAGAACTTTCAATGCTGCAAATGACATGTTCTATTTTGTTGTTAACCCTCTAATATCAGTCTAGGGTTCCTACAGATGTGCTAGGGGTTTCTTGAACTCTGGCTGATTGACCTCCCATTTGATGGTGCTTGCAAATTTCCAGGGACAGTGTCACTTGGCAAAGCCTGGGCAACGACACCAATGATCTTTCTAGCTGACTGTAGGGGTGTATTCTTCCCACTGACCATCAATGCATTTCTATTATTGACCACCGTTGTAACGAGGGAATTCCTCCCACTGACCATCACAGCATTTTCTCCCTGGCTACCAGTTAAATAGTTCAGTCAGGGGTACTTTGATACTAGAAAATTATTTGAAGGTGTGACGTGAGTCACTTTGGTTGGGGTGGCCTGTGGAACCCAGCTTACCTTAGAGAGGTTGGGAAATCCCTGTCTCAGCTCCCTAGGCCCCTCTTATGTTTAAGTCACCCTGTGTCTATTAGGGACACAAACTGACCAAGGAAATGATAGACAGCTACTTAATGGACACTGAGAATATGATTTGAATTACTTCAAATGGGACAGTAATATTTGTCAGTCATATATCTCAGGAGATGTTTGAAGACTATTCCTGGCCTGTTTGATTCTGAACATGTTCATTGAAAGAGCTAATTACGTTGGCCTCTGTTCCATGTTCTTTAATGTCAGAGACGGACAGTCTGTCACTGGTGGTCTCTTCCTATTGTCTGTGTATTGAGGTGTGATGTGTATTCTAGTTAACCCTGTCTGTCCCATTATTAATGAACTCACATATTGTTTCTGTCCAGATGGCTAGATAATTCATTCAGGTTAATTCTATTTCTGTATACAATTTCATCTGCACATGATAATGTAATCAGGCACCTGACCTGATGGGGTAATCTGATCAGGAAGGGGAGGTCCTTGTGTGTATAAATTGTGGGAGATTGTTCAATAAAGTGGTTGATGTTTTCAGATACATACAAGATAAGTTGTCGGCTAATTTTCGTAGGGCGGCTGGAATATCTGATACAGTATCTATGTTCAAGACTGGAGGTGGCCGTCAGTGTTGGTCATGTCACTTAAAAAAAGTAATTAGTTATAGTTACTTCTCACAAAAAGTTACATCAGTAAAAAAGTAACTAACTACCAGGGAAAGTAACTATTGCGTTACTTTAAAAAAATAATCAAATATGTCAAATAACTTGTATGACTAGTATTTGCTGAGTGGTACTGGCTGGCTGCATGGTACACTGGTACCTGCATGGTACACTGCCGGCGTATAGGGTGGGTGGGTGGGTGGGTATGTATATATAGGGGTCAGTGGGTGTATAGGGTGTGTAGGTAGGTGTATAGAAGGGTCAGTGGGTGTATAGGGTGGATATGTAGGTGTATATAGGGATCAGTGGATGTATAGGGTGGGTAGGTAGGTGTATATAGGGTCATTGGGTGTATAGGGTGGGTAGGTAGGTGTATATAGGGATCAGTGGATGTATAGGGTGGGTAGGTAGGTTATATAGGGGTCAGTGGGTGTATAGGGTGGGTAGGTAGGTGTATATAGGAGTCAGTCGGTGTATAGTGTGGGTAGGTAGGTGTATATAGGGGTCAGTGGGTGTATAGGGTGGGTAGGTAGGTGTATATAGGGATCAGTGGGTGTATAGGGTGGGTAGGTAGGTGTATATAGGGGTCAGTGGATGTATAGGGTGGGTAGGTAGATGTATATGGGGGTTGGTGGATGTACAGGGCAGGGCTCTCACAGTTCCCCTCGGCCGGTCCGCTCTCCCTCTCTGCTCCTCTCCATGTCACACATGCCAGTACTGTAGATAGCGCCGGCAGGGTCATAGAGGAGTGAGGAGGAATTACACTACTGCCATCCAGTGGCGGTAGATGTAATTGCGGTAACGCCGCTTAAGTAATGGAAACGGAGTTACCGCGGGGGGAAAAGTAATCAATTAGATTACTAGTTACCCGCAAAAGTAAGGGCGTTAAGTAACACCGTTTACTTTAACGCTGTCATTCCCATCACTGGTGGCCATATACTGATGAAAGCCCACAAACACGTTGTGGGGTCGCGGTTTCCGTACAGAAAGGTTCCTGTTGGGTTAATAGTTTGAGAAAGGCTGCTGTATATGATTCAACTTTGGCAATAGGAATCAGTTCCTGACCAAGTTTTAATCCTTTACTCACATGCTATATCTCAAATACTAAAGAAAATACAAATTTGAATAAAATAAAATTTTGGAGCATAGAGTTGGAATTCCCTTTAACAATTTATTTCTGTTGTCCTAAAAATGAAGGTCTAGAGTAGAAATAAAGAAAAAAAAAGGGCCATGTGCCAGGCAATAATAGAGAACATTTATAAACGCAGCTTTCAGGGAACCTGGCTGCAGCCCAAAATTTGTTTATTTGTCCATGGACAAATAATAAAAGTGATACTACATGCATGCAGCTGCTTATAGAAAGCCAGAGAGATGGTCAGGTGAGACACAACAGCCGCTTGACCTCACAGCGTTCCTTGGTCCTCCGTCAGCTGTGCGGCCTCACGCCCTCTGCCAGCAATTCTCTCACATATCAAAATTGTGAAGGCTGAGCCAGAAAGTTTACATTATGGTGATTTATAACCACTGATATATCCTCCCTTCAAGCTGGGCCCTGTTTATGTCTGTGTTTGTTTTGTATTTTTTTTTATATGGAAAAAATGTTTAAAAATTGATAAATTTTACTTTTTTATAGCCAAAACTATTTCAGAGGCCATCTTGTTGAGAACGTCTGAGAAGATTCAGGCCACACATTCAAATTCACAGATAAAGGTTTTTTTTTGGTATCCTCTACATAAATATTTTAGGTCAAGCTTAAAGTAGAAATCAAGGCACCAGAACAAAGACATTTCACAGTGAAGCTCCCTCTCTACTTGCAGTTACCCGTCGCTCATCAAAAATAAATTGTAGCTGAACCATAAAATTATCTTCTTAAATGAGGTCAAATGATCCCACTGTCCTGCTTCCTTTTTCCAGATTTGCAGCTGTGGAAAGGAATGGCTGCAGAGCCATGCTAGGTAACTTTATTGTGATATGAGATGGACAAGAGACTTGTACTGAAAACACAAACACAAGAAAGTAGACCTGAAACACACTCCAGAAAACTTGGAAGTGGCAGTCAACTGTATTTTGTTCTATTTACTGCCTGATATATCTTATAATGTTGGCCAAGAATGTAATAAGTATCAAACATTAAATGGGGGTAAGGAATATTATGACTACTTTACCAAACTCAACTCAACACCCAAATCATCCACTCCACTCCTCCTAAGACCTCCTGCTTCCTAGCTCCCTCATCACCTTCTCCCATGCTTGCTTCCAGGACTTCTCCATAACCTCTCCCATCCTCTGGACCCCAATTTGTCTGGTTAGCTCCTATCCTGTCTCCTAAAAACTGTATGTTACCCACCTTCATCAGCTCATCCCTCGCAGCTATTATGTTCTACCCCCCCCCCCCCCTTTAAACTTCAAAGTGTTACTAAACCTATAAAAGTAAAATCTGTCTATAGATGCAGAATAGCATGCTTGTTATACTTACTGTGTAACGTAAGTGAATAATCCTCTGCATTGTGTAAAAAGGCTGTGTGATCCTATATGCACAGATCCTCTCCCTCCTGCAAGTTTACTCTGGACAAGTCCAGATAAGCACAGTAAGTGTAGTTCAGCTGCACATGCTCTGTTTGGTCTCCATTGCTGGATAGGATACTTCCTGGTTTACCAGAGCTATTCAGGTCACATGGTATTAACATCACACATTTGGGCATGTATACAGATCCTAAATGACAGCCCGTTCCCTCACTACTCCTCCTCCATGCCCAGTATCAAAAAAGTACACAGTGGGTGGGATGTCACATCTTGATTGATGAATGATTTTTTTTTTCTCTTGGGAGGATACATGTGATCAGCACAGGGCCAATCAGCACTGTCCAGACATGTTCAGACAGAGAATTAAGGGTCTTGAAGCATGATAGGACAATCATGGGAGAAATAAAAACTTCTCCTACAAACTATCAGCACTCACTGATACAAGTCACAAGATTGCTCTAATTGCTATATACAGCTGATGAGAAAAGTTATTTATTAGTTTATATTTACTAAAATAATTGCATTTCCATGTCCTGTGTACTGTAGGAGGCCAGATATGGTAAATGCAGGATCTGGGTTTAGTAACACTTTAGGCTCCACGAGCAGGACCTCCTTTTTCCTCTGTACTGAACTGTATTGTAACTGTACTGTCTCCCTTTATATTGTAAAGCGCTGCAAAATATATTGACGCTATATAAATTCTGTATAATAATGATAGAAATTGCTTTAACTTTCACTTTAATTCAGTCAGTTATTATCAGATTTGTAATGAAAATCTGTCCATTATCCACTGCATTGTGCATCTCCAGGTCAGCCAGCCTTATGAGTGCAGTGTAAGGGCTGCTGTTTTTATTTTTTAGTTTGTAAGTTGCAGTGGGGACAATCATTAAGCAATCATGTCAAATCCCTGCAAGTTATAATAAGCAGTTCTAATGACTAGTAATTTCCATCATTGCTTTGTAGTAAACCCCAATATGGCCATGCTACCCTCATCAGTGCTAAATCCATGACACGTTAACAGCCGGAGAGTCACAGATTTCTAGGAAATCTGTGACTCTCCGGCTGTTGTTACTTCAAAACTGCTGGAAAATCCAAAGGAAAAAAGTAATATTTATAAGCTTTAATCTTTATTTGAAAGACCAAAACTGCTGCAACATTAGAATTAGTGCACAGTTTACTGGAGGAACCTTTCATGACCCTTCTTACTTTGTGTACTGAGAGCAGAAAAGGCCAAAACGTATTTCAGCTTGCCATACTGGTACAGAATCTCACTTTCTGACTCTTCTGTACCATACTGGCTTTGAATTTGCCAGTTGTACATGACCCTCGATTTCGTTGTTATACAACTGTATCTCAAAAAAATAGTTTTGCTCTTTCTGTGTTTAGAATTCATATGTATAGAAAATTCATGCTTGGCTGTTTAAAATGAACCAGTGAGAAGTGAAATGTGGGAGCTGCTATTACTAACTGTTGTTAAAGGTGCACGCTCCAAGCTGCCATCACCGCATGAGTCACTGGCTCAGTAAAGTCTGCAGTCCTGTCCTGTTCCATGTCAGTGACTGAATACTTAAGCAAGGATGATGGCAACCCTGTAAAAAATAGTCTGTACTCACAGTATATACAGTTCTCACATTAAATGAGTACACCCCAACAGATTTGCCAGAAAACCTTTACTTTCCTTTCAGAATCAACATTTTCTTTGGGACACTATACTACACAATACACCTACAAATGCGGGCCATTGATTGCAACCAAGATTTGGTAATTTGCACACTCAAAGTATTTTTCCTAACAAATTAATTCAACACCATGTTGCAAAAATGAATACACCCCAATGAAAGTCTTAAGAGCAAAGCCAAATTTTAGACAACAAAATCATAATTAACAAGAATTCAACTACAGGTGAGTGTAATTATTCAATAAAAATTTGTGTCCAGCAGACAGTTGATTATACTTAACAAAGAAAACCCCTTCCAATTTCATGCTGTCAGCAATGGCACCACATGGAAGAGAAATGTCACAAGGCCTGAGAAAGAAAATAATTTCTTTACACAGGAAAGGTGAAGGCTACTTGAAGATCAGCAAAGCTTTACCTATCAGGCAGAATACTGTAGCAAAATTGATAAAAAAAATTTAACAAAGATGGAACAGCAACTATCCCACAGGGATTTCCACGCCTTCAACAGGAGTGTCTTCTGATGAGAAGGGTGGAAGAAAATTACCATGCAAGTTCACTGCACTTGGTTAAAGAAGTAGAAAGCCAAACTGGGGTGATTTTCCCATGACACAATATGGCGTACACTGCAGAGGAATGGCATGCATGGGTGTCATCCACAAAGGAAGCCTCTCCTAAAGCCCATGCACAAAAAAGCCCACATAGAAGTTGCCAGGGCCCATGCTGAAAAAGAAGAAGACTACTGGGACTCTGTACTCTGGTGTGATGTGACAAAGATAATTGTTTTTGGAACTGATGGCTTCAAAACTGTATGGTGTCTCAAAGGTGAGGAGTACACAGAAAAATGCATGGTGCCTACAGTAAAACATGGTGGTGTCAATGTCCTTCCGTTGGGCTGCATGACTGCTGCGGGTGTCAAGAAGCTGCATTTTTTTATTGATGGTATCATGAATTCACAGATGTACTGCTCTATATCGAAAGAGAAGATGCTACCATCATTCTGCGCCCTTGGTTGGGAAAGTGATTCAGTGGCCAAGTATGTCTCCTAATCTGAACCCAATCGAACACCTATGGGGAATTCTGAAGAGACAAGTTGAGCATCACTCTTCATCCAGCATCCAGGCTCCAAAAGAGGTAATTCATGAAGAATGGAAAAAGAAAGATGTTGCAATATGTCGCCAACTTGTTCATTCCATGCCTAGAAGACTTGGTGCAGTCCTTACAAATCATGGAGGTCATACAAAATACTAGATGTAGTCGATTTTGTTGTGGGGTGTATTCATTTTTGCATCAACTAACTTGAGTAAAACTGAAGATTTTGCTATCTAAGTTATATTATTATCCTTACTTTCATGAAATTAGCTAAACAAATATTCTGTAAAACTCAGTTTTGTCAAAATTTTTAAAATTGTTCTTGATTAAAATCTTATCTTGTACTCGTTTATGTTGAGCACTGTATGTATCCTTAAGGGTTCCCTTTGGACCGTATGTCAGGGAAAAATAAAAAACTTTTTCAGTACATCTCCTCAAAACATGCGCATCCACCATGTTTTATCCCATTAAAAATATTTCAGTTTCAGACAAATACCTAAGAATCTGATGGAAATCCATTGAGCTACTAATTTTCTGTTTGGGCTGATTATAAAAGATGCAGCTCTGAAATTCAAAGCAGCATTGTTAGTCCTGCCTGCTGGACAACAGAACTCGGCCTATCCTCTCTTTTCCTCTCCACAAGCATACATTGATTTTTTTCTTGGCAAAACAATGCTACTGCATTGACTCCCAAGAGGCTGCCTACACAATGTTGTTTAGAGGAAGGACTTTTGGGAAATGTAGTTCTGGAACTGTGTCTATGTCAATGGGAACTGAGCTTCCAGCAGCTGTCCATGCAAGGATTTAAGAAGCTTAATAATAATGTTAAGGAGAGATCAAAGCTTTTGGGCTAACTTTGGGTAATGCCTGGACACTTGTCACAAGAGGAACATGGCAGCTGCTTCTGAAGGAGAGTGACTCAAAAAGTATTGAAGCTAGAAATTTACCATAAAAGCTAGTTAACCAGCATTCTCAGAAGGGAGTTGGCACGGGCAGCCCTCATATTCATCTCCTGACAGGTCAGTCTTCCTTTCTATGCTAAACTCTTCTGAAACAGATGTCACCAGTTGTGACTTATCCCTTAGTGAAGAGATAATGAAAATTCTTTTCTTGGAGGTTATTGTCATGACTGTAAATAAAACCATATATTTGCCATTTTTTCCACAGCTGTGCACATCTGTACTCACAGCTGGCAGACAGTTAATAGGGAGATCTACAGTTTTATATGCTGTTGTCCTTAATGTTCTGTCTCTCCAGGGTGCTGGGAGGAAGTACAACATTGTACAGCAAACCTCTCATATCTTGCTCAGGCCTACAGAACTCTGGGAAACACATTGATGTCTGCAAGAAACTGAGGCAGGTGAATTTTTTCCCAGGTCAACCATGTTGTAAACAACTGACATGGACCTTTATGGAGCATTACATCTGTCACTCTGACTACTACTAGCAGCTACAGTATCTCACAAAAGTGAGTGCACCCCTCACATTTTTGTAAATATTTTATTAAATTTTTCATGTGACCACACTGAAGAATTGACACTTTGCTATAATGTAAAGTAGTGAGTGTACAGCGTGTATAACATTGCTGTCCCCTCAAAATAACTCAACACACAGCCATTAATGTCTAAACCGCTGGCAACAAAAATGAGTGCACACCTAAGTGAAAATGTCCAAATTGGGCCCAATTAGCCACTTTCCCTCCCCGGTGTCATGTGACCCATTAGTTTTACAAGTTCTCAGGTGTGAATGGGGAGCAGGTGTGGTAAATTTGGTGTTATCGCTCTCACTCTCTCATACTGGTCACTGGAGGTTCAACATGGCACCTCATGGCAAAGAACTCTCTGAGGATCTGAAAAAAAGAATTGTTGCTCTACATAATGATGGGCTATAAGATTGCCAAGACCCTGAAACTGAGCTGCAGAACGGTGGCCAAGACCATACAGCGGTTTAACAGGACAGGTTCCACTCAGAACAGGCCTCGCCATGGTCAACCAAAGAAGATGAGTGCACGTGCTCAGCGTCATATCCAGAGGTTGTCTTTGGGGGAAAAGACGTATGAGTGCTGCCAGCATTGCTGCAGAGGTTGAAGGGGCGGGGGATCAGACTGCCAGTGCAAATTGGTCTACATGGCTGTCATCCTAGAAGGAAGCCTCTTCTAAAGATGATGCATAAAGAAAGCCCGCAAACAGTTTGCTGAAGACAAGCAGACTAAGGACATGGATTACTGGAACCATGTAATCTGATTCCTCTTATCTGATTCCTCTCACAATCCAGTGCTGTGCCAGCTGCAGCTCTTCTCTCTTCACTTCCTCTTCTCACAGAAGAGACAGGCAGCAGCAGAGCCATGGGCTGCTGTCAGTCAAATCCTGTGAGGAGGGGGCAGGGGCTAGGCCAAGCTGCACTGTGTCTATGGACGTACACCGCCCAACACGGGACTGTGCCCGTATGAGTACTGCCATAGCACAGGGCTTGCTATCGGGCACTTGCAGGGAGAAGGAGATGACAGTGCCGACAGGGGACCGCCAAAGAAGAGGTAATTGGTTGCTCTGTGCAATATCTTGCACAGAGCAGAGAAGTATAAACCTCTTTTTTTTTTTTTTTGTTTTTTTAATTCAAAAAGATATTAGCCTTTAATATCTCTTTAAGATAACAAAGTAATACAAATATGGTGTTTTTTTTGTTTGTTTTTTTTTACAATAAACAAGGATTTCTTTTGGTGATATTGCAAAAATTTAGAATATGCACTTTTTCCTACTTTAGGTTTTAACTAAAATAAATATTGTTACTGTAAATTAAAAGTATACACTTTTTTTATATTTGTTCTGTTTAAAGTGACATAAAATAATGATTCTGGTTCAAAGCATTGCAAATGTATTTACAATTAAAATAAAGGTTTTGTTTTTTCAACTTTGATCTTTCTTCTTTTTTTTTTGTATTGCAGTACTAAAAAAAAAGATTCAAATTGAAAAGAATTTTACATATTAATGGCTAGTAAATAAGAATCATCAAGGAAATAATAGGGGAAGAGGGAGCTAATACAATTTTATTTATTTAAAAAATCCCTTTGATCTGAAGATGAATGAAACAGTAACAATGTTACTTTGTATCTCTCTATCTCCTGTCTGAACAATGTTTATGTATAATGTTGTTTCCAATGGTCTGGTTGAGAGCAGCAGCTGAAATAGATGATGTATTTACACAGCAACACCCGGCTGAGTGATTGCTGGGCAGAAGGACCAGGCGTACTACCCTGTGCTATAGAAATGAGGGAGGAAGAGGAGTTGTGCGGTCCTAAATTGCTTTTTGCCCTAGAGTGACAATGCTGCTCCATAGATGCAGTATAGTCTGCTGTCTAATAGAGCTATGACTACCGGAATTGCCCTTGGCCAATGGGGCCTCGAAATTTGTTGGAGCTTCAGCTTCAGAACAAAATAGCGTGTGATTGTAATGGGAATATTCAAGTGTTAGCTCTCTGGGGCATTGTTTACAAAATGGTTTAATGTAATCCTAAAGTATTGCTGAATTTGTATCAGCTATGTCAATACAGGAAGTAAACACCATCAGACTAAATATACAAAGTCTAAAACAAAATATGAAATCACTTTTAATGCCACTGCAATGGACACAGTCTGTTTAGAATTCACAATAACAATATGTGCATTTGCATCTTTCTCTTTTAGATGGTGTACAGAATACTGTTTCATCTTCCAGTGACCTGCAGCAGACACCGCCTCAGGCCCTGCACTACGCTCTGGCCAATGCCCAGCAGGTGCAGATTCACCAGATTGGCGAAGATGGCCAGGTCCAGGTGGTGAGTAGTCTCCTTCTTTCTTCTTTATAGAATGACAAATAATTACAGTACACAGAGTGAGGTTTATGTTCAGTTCTGTAATAGAAGCAAGTGGACCTTCTTACCAGACAACGTCTTTCTGCTGATAGAGACCCATCTAGCAGCTAAGGGCAGTGACAATCTTGCTCTGATCGAAATATTCCCTGACTCGTGTGAACAGGTTTAGCTTCAAAACCACTTCAGTACATTTATGCCACACGTGTCAGGGAGTGCCTGCTTCCATCAGAGCCTAGTCGCACAGTTGCTTTGTTTCATGACTGATTTCCTTTAAAGATGAACCTTAGGAAACATAAAAATTCTTCCTTGCAAAGGTTTAACTGCTCGTTTAGGTCTAGGGGGCATGTTAAAGAAGATTTACTTATCTGATCTTCTGCTCATCCGGGCTGCTAGACCGGTCCCCGCAGTGTCTTCTTCTCCGTGATCCAGGAGTCTAAGGTCCTGACATCATCAGGACCAGTGTAGCGTCAATAGCCCTGCCCTGGATATGAGGACACCAAGGGACAGTCCACTGCTGAAGTATGGACAATTGAGTATGTAAAACTGCTTTTACTCTCTCAGAGTAAATAAGCAGGTAACCCTCGCAGTGTGGGCACATCTCCACTGCAAGGAAGAGTTAGGAAGAGTTTTCAGACTACTTGGAGTTGAGCTTGAAGTACAAGTTCACTCGAAACCTAACCAACTCTAAACCTGCTCGCAACCACATTCTACAACTAATCTATCTAGCCCTGTAAGGAAGAATTTGCTATACGTACCTTTTTCTGAAGCTGATCCGGTCTAGTCTCCAGCGACGGATGCTGTGTGCAGAAGAGAACCAATAACTGCTGGGAAATGCCTGGGCGATTTCTTCTTCACAGGGCTAATCTGTTTTAGAATGTGTCTGTGAGTAGGTGTAGAGTTAATTAAGTTTTGGGTGAGCTTCTACATCCAGAAAGTATTTACAGCGCTTCACTTTTTCCAAATTTTGTTGTGTTATGGCCTTATTCGAAAAAGGATTAAATTCATTATTTCCCTCAAAATTCTACAATTAATACCCCATAATGACAACATAAAAGAAGTTTGTTTGAAATCTTAGCAAATGTATAAAAAATGAAAAAAATCACATGTACAGCATCTCACAAAAGTGAGTACACCCCTCACATTTTAGTAAATATTTTATTATATCTTTTCATATGACAACACTGAAGAAATTACACTTTGCTACAATGTAAAGTAGTGAGTGTACGGCTTGTATAACAGTGTAAATTTGCTGTCCCCACAAAATAACTCAACACACAGCCATTCATGTCTAAACCGGTGGCAACAAAAGTGAGTACACCCCAAAGTGAAAATGTCAGAATTGGGTCCGATTAGCAATTTTCCCTCCCCGTTGTCATGTGACTCGTTAGTGTTACAAGGTCTCAGGTGTGAATGGGAAGCAGGTGTGTTAAATTTGGTGTTATTGCTCTCACTCTCTCACACTGGTCACTGGAAGTTCATAATGGCACCTCATGGCAAAGAACTCTCTGAGGATCTGAAAAAAATAATTGTTGCTCTACATAAAGATGGCCTAGGCTATAAGAAGATTGCCAAGACCCTGAAACTGAGCTGCAGCACGGTGGCCAAGACCATACATTGGTTTAACAGGACAGATTTCCCTCAGAACAGGCCTCGCCATGGTCGACCAAAGAAGTTGAGTGCACGTGCTCAGCGTCATATCCAGAGGTTGTGTTTTGGAAATAAACGTATGAGTGCTGCCAGCATTGCTGCAGAGGTTGAAGGGGTGGGGGGGTCAGCCTGTCAGTGCTTAGGCCATACGCTGCACACTGCATCAAATTGGTCTGCATGGCTGTCAAATGGTGTCAAGAGTGTGGTGGCAACCAGGTGAGGAGTACAAAGACAAGTGTGTCTTGCCTACAGTCAAGCATAGTGGTGGGAGTGTCATGGTCTAGGGCTGCATGAGTGCTGCACTGGGGAGCTAGAGTACATTGAGGGAACCATGAATGTACTGTGACATACTGAAGCAGAGTATGATCCCTCCCTTCGGAGACTGGGCCACAGGGCAGTATTCCAACATGATAACGACCCCAAACACACCTCCAAGATGACCACTGCCTTGCTTAGGAAGCTGAGGGTAAAGGTGATGGACTGGCCAAGCATGTCTCCTGACCTAAACCCTATTAAGCATCTGTGGGACATCCTCAAACGGAAGGTGGAGGAGCTCAAGGTCTCTAACCTCCACCAGCTCTGTGATGTCATCATGGAGGAGTGGAAGAGGATTCCAGTAGCAACCTGCGAAGCTTTGGTGAACTACATGCCCAAGAGGGTTAAGGCAGTGCTGGAAAATAATTGTGGCCACCACACAAAACATTGACACTTTGGGCCCAACTTGGACATTTTCACTCAGGGGTGAACTCACTTTTGTTTCCAGTGGTTTAGACATTAATAGCTGTGTGTGGAGTTATTTTGAGGGGACAGTAAATTTACACTGTTATACAAGCTGTACACTCACTACTTTACATTGTAGCAAAGTGTAATTTCTTCAGTGTTGTCACATGAAAAGATATAATAAAATATTTGCAAAAATGTGAGAGGTGTACTCGCTTTTGTGAAATACTGTACATAAGTATTCACAGCCTTTGCTCAGTACTTTGTTGAAGCACCTTCGGCACCAATTACAGCCTCAAATCTTTTTGAGTATACTACGAGCTTGGAACACCTATTTTTGGGCATTTTCTCCCATTCTTCTTTGCAGGACCTCCCAAGCTCCATCGTGTTGGATGGGAAGCGTCGGTGCACAGCCATTTTCAGATCTCTCCAGAGATGTTTGATCGGGTCCAAGTCTGGGCTCTGGCTGGATCACTCAAGGACATTCACAGAGTTGTCCCATAGCCATTCCTTTGTTATCTTGGCTGTGTGCTTAGGGTCGGTATCCTGTTGGAAGATGAAGCTTCGCCCCAGTCTGAGGTCCAGAGCACTCTGGAGCAGGTTTTCATCAAGGATGTCTCTGTACATTACTGCATTCATTTTTCCCTCTATCCTGACTAGTCTCCCATTTCCTGCCACTGAAAAACATCCCCACAGCATGGTGCTGCCATCACCATGTTTCACTGCAGAGATGGTTTTGGCTGGGTGATGAGCGGTGCCTGTTTTCCTCCAGACAGGACGCTTGCCATTCAAGCCAAAGAGTTAAATCTTTGTTTCATCAAATCAGTCAATTTTGTTTCTCATGGTCTGAGAGTCCTTCAGGTGCCTTTTGGCAAACTCCAGGCGGGCTGTCATGTGCCTTTTACTGAGGAGTGGCTTCTGCCTGGTCATTCTAACATAAAGGCCTGATTGGTGGAGTGCTGCAGAGATGGTTCTTCTTCTGGAAGGTTCTCCTTTCTCCACAGAGAAATGCTGGAGCTTTATCAGAGTGACACTCCAGTTCTTGGTCACCTCCCCGACTAAAGCCCTTCTTCTCCGATTGCTCAGTTTGGCCAGGCGGCCCGCTTTAGGAAGAGTCCTGGTGGTTGCAAACTTCTTCCATTTACAAATGATGGAGGCCATTGTGCTCATTTGGGAACTTCAATGCTGCAGACATTTTTCTGTACCCTTGCCAAGATCTGTGCCTAGATACAATCCTGTCTTGGAGGTCTACAGACAATTCCTTGGACTTCATGGCTCGGTTTGTGCTCTGACATGCACTTTTAACTGTGGGACCTTATATAGCCAGGTGTGCTCCTTTCCAAATGATGTCCCAATCAACTGAATTTACCACAGGTGGACTCCAATCAAGTTGTAGAAACATCTTAAGGATTTTCAGTGGAAACAGGATGCACCTGAGCTCAATTTTGAGTGTCATGACAAAGGCTGTGAATGTTTATGTACATGTGATCGTTTTCATTTTTTATTTTTAATAAATTCGCAAAGATTTCAAACAAACTTCTTTCATGTTGTCATTATGGGGTATTGTTTGTAGAATTTTGAGGAAAATAATAAATGTAATCAATTTTGGAATAAGGCTGTGACCTAACAAAATGTGGAAAAAGTGAAGCACAGTGAATACTTTCTGGATGCACTGTACTTTTGAAATTACATTAACCCTAAGTGAAATTTTATTGATTAGGCTTTCATTGACTTTACCCAAACAGCAAGGTTAATAAATACAATCCTCTGTATACTAGATAAAATGTACAAATCTGTTTATACTGAAAGAAGGAAGACCCAGACTTGATAGTCTCTCTTCTGTTCTATACTCAGCTTTACTAAAAAAAACCTGAGCTTTACCTCCTAAACTTAGACTAACTAACCCCCAGTAGAGTTTTGGACACCATAGATCCCCACCTTCTATAACACATTCCCTTTCTGGAAGACTAAAGCCAAGGTTAGGGATATGTACTGTTCCAGACCTACTAAAATGTCTACATCCTAAATCACTAGACAGAGGAATACTGTGATAACACTGGCTAATAAATGCAGTGCCTTTAAAATGTAGGACATTCCTCAGCAGATAAATAAAGAATAGCCAAGACCAAGCACAATCTGTGAGCACTGAAAGGTAGTAAATTCTGGGGGTTGTATGTCCAATAAAGGGAAGTTAATTTCCTCTGGCGATGGAGTTTTCCCAAAGAATGTCAGGTTAACTTGCAGAAATATTTTCTTCTGGTTCCAGCCAATCAAAGCCTGAACAGTGACACATAAATTCACGCTTGATAGCTACGGCTTGGATTGGGGAGACAGTGATTTAAGTGCTGTACAGTGATCACAGAGTCTCACAGTCATAGGAAATGAAACGGCAGTTATTTATGAGATTAGAGCATCTCAGATAGGTTGAGTCTTTTTGCTTGACACAAAAAAAAAGTCTATATTGTCTCTAGTTGCACTCCAGAAAAGGTGTTGTGATTACGCTGGAAGGATTTGTATAGGTATGGCACAAATTTACCCCATATCTTCCTCTACTTCTGTAGAGCATGGGCAGCAAACCATGGGGAGATAGAGATATACCTGAGCAACATGGAAAAGATCAAAGTTCACTAGTTTGCAACATAGTCTTTTTTTTTTTTTTTTGCAGGTAAAAAAATTTGTATTTTTTTAATTTCTTCTTTCTGGAGCATCTAAAGCATTGCCCCAGCGATCAGCAGATAGCTGTTGCCATGTAGGTCTCCTGCAGACCTGGGAGTGTATCTGTGTACACCTAAGCAGATACACTCTGACAGGAAGATTCAATGCATGCTGACAGCTGCAAAGGCAGAGGACTGTGAATGAGTGATGTGACCGGCGGAGTGTACCATGTTACAAAAGGTAAACTTATCCTTGAATTTATTTAATTGCCCAGAATATGTAATTTATTCTGGCCATTGAAATGAATTGATGCTCAAGAGCTAAACGCGTCTAGCATTCAGGGGTGCTTAGCAGCTTTTAGTAGCGTCGTATTTCCTGCCCAAACTTTACTGCTCCTGGACACACTGGATAACATGCAGGGGAGTTTACAGGCAGACAACAAAAAAACGCCTGACAACCCTAGGAGCAGCTGTAAAAACGTCCAGTGTATATTATGAGGCCTAAAAAAAAGTAAAGAAGGTTTAACCATTTGTCTACCAGCATCCTTTACAAACAGCGGCTGGTAGACATAGATTTTCGCCCCTTGCAGACTAAGCTTTTTTTCTGACAGTTGTTGCTTAAAATGTAAAAGTTAAGTTTAAAAGTTAAGTTAAAAATATTGATTTAGGTTAAAATCAGTATTTTTTGGCAGAAAATTACTTAGAACCCTCAAAACATTATATATATATATTTTTAGCAGAGACCCTAGAGAATAAAATGGCGGTCGTTGCAATATTTTATGTCATTTATGTATTCGGGTAGCGGTCTTTCAAACACAATTATTTTGGGAAAAATACACTTTCATTAATTAAAAAAACAAAACAGTAAATTTAGCCCAATTTTTTGTATAATGTGAAAGATGATGTTATGCCGAGTAAACTAGCATATCATGCTTTAAATTTGCGCACATTCGAATGGTGACAAACAATGGTTAAAATTTTTTAACGGTTACCAGTTTAGAGTTACAGAGGGGGTCTAGTGCTAGAATTATTGCTCTTGCTGTAACAATTGCAGCAATACCTCACATCTATGGTTTGAACACTGTTTACATTTGCGGGCGCGACTAACGTATGCGTTCGCTTCTGCGCGTGAGCACAGAGGTATGGGGCGCTCTAATTTTTTTTATATTCTTATTTGTTTTTTTACACTGTCCCATTCATTTTTTTATTTTTTTATCACTTTTATTGTTATTAAAAGGAATGTAAACATTCATTGTGACAGCAATAGTCAAGTGTATTCTTTTGGAGGGACCTGGGGTCTATGACACCCCAAATCCCTCCTTTGCACTTAAAAGCATTCAAATGTCAAATTTGGCTGTTTTGAATACTGACATTTTTTTTAAATCTGGCACCTTTAAAATCTGACATAGTTTCTGGGTTACTAGATTCAAGACCAGATCAAAGCCGATTCCGGCTTTGTTCCAGTCTCCAGCCAGCCGGCGGATGTGCCAGCTGGTCAGTTGGGCCTCCTGGTGGGACGCTGCTTGTAATAACAGCGGAGCGGCTGTTAAGCTGCATCGGTTGTTATTACAAGAAAGCTGACCGTCGGCTCTAAAAAAACAGTACCAGGCATCACTTCGATACAACCCCTTGAAGCAGAAGGTCACATATTTGCATTACGTTGTCGTGAAAGGTTTAAACAGCAGGGAGTGTGTTTAAATTTGTAGAGCAAATGAATGCTGATACGAGACTCATTCACCTTACCAACCAATCATTGCCAACTCCTTCATTGACTTCCGCTTACCCAACCAAAAAAATTCAAAATACTAACAGCCTACAAAGTCATCCACAACTCTGTTCCCACCTATTATTTACCTTGTCTCAAAATGACAACCATGACCTCTTGCTCTCTAATTCCCTCATCACCCCCTCTCCCATGCTCACCTCCAGGACTTCTCCAGAGCCTCTCTATCCTCTGGATCTCCGTACCCCAATATGTCCAACTATCTCCTACTCTTTCCACCTTTAGGTGATCCCTAAAAACCCATTTCTGTAGAGAATCCTCTCCTGCCTTCACCTAACAACTGAACTTTTATTTTCTCCATTAGCTTGGCCCCACAGTTATTACCTTTTGTATCGCTTGACCCTTCTTTGTAGATTGTAAACTCTAACCAGCAGGGCCCTCTAATTACTTTTGTGTTGTAACTGTACGTCTGCCTTCAGAGTGCAGAGTTCAGTAGTAAGTTACACAGAGTTCAGAGGTAAGTAACACTGGGTTCAGAAGTCAGTAATATGTAACCGTGGCGAGGTCAGTAGTATATACCGCAGAGCACAGGGGGGTCAGGATTAAGCAACGCAGAGTGCAGGAGTTAGTAAGGCAGAGCGCAAAGGTCAGGAGTAACTAACCCCCTAATGCAAAAATACCAACCTTTCAGTACGAACATCTGCACCACTAAGCCACAATCACCCACAGCATACATTTCCCCCTCTACACAGATTCAGGGGGACCCAGCAGAATGAGGGGAGCCCTCCCAGACCTCCCGTTTGCAGTGTCATATATGTCAGAGCTTAGAGAAGCCTTTTTTTTGGAAAAAGAAAAAAGAGAAGCCTTTGATCTCCCTCTGTACTGCAGTGCCTATTGCCACTCCAGCCTGAGGTCTGAGAGGCAGCAACCACTTCTGATAGAGGGGCAGCATGGCAGGGTCATGATCTACCCTTCAATTGGTGCAGTTGACTTTAGAACTTTCTTAAGTTTTCTTACTTCTTGTGATCTCATCACCAAACATTTTGCAGGGTAGCTGCAGTGAACTCCGTTTTGGTTGACATAGTCACATCCCCTAGATTCTAGAACAACATCTTTTGAGAGACCTTCCTACACACAGTGTGTGAGCAGGCCCTTGAGGGTAAAGGCAGCAGCAATTTTTGCTTAGAAAGAAAACAATGTACTCGTGTGGAGAGGGACAAAGGGTGGAGGGATGAAATAGTGAAATATATGTGAAATTATTTAGTTGAACAGGAAAGGCTGATTTTAGTGCAGCAGAGGCAGCGTTGTCAGCTTAACCAGGAATTAGGGAATGCAATAGAATTCTAGCAGGATTACCGGGTATGTTACTGTACATGCAGCCTTTTTAAAGGGATGAAATGAGCAAATGTGCATGTATTGGTGTAATGTATTGCATATGTATTTTTTTACATTTTGCCCAGGTAAACACTTTAAAAAAAATGTAGGTATAGCAAGAAACTGAATGCTGGACCGTCAGGGTTAAATTGTGCCAATCTCCCCCAGGCCTCCAGCAAACGGAAGGCAAAGTGTCTCTTATCAAGTCTGAATGGAGTTTGGGCTGGAAGTTTTCCTCGGAGTTCCTATTGTCAGTTTGATAAGTTCAATCTGTTTTGTTTTGCCTCTTATGAATAGGATCACTTCCTTCCAAAGGAAATGAAGCTGTTTGATATAGAGGGAGCTGTGTTTCTTTGAAAGTTACAGGCAATTGTTCTCCCTGTAAAAGAAAAAAAAAACTAGAAGACTTTTTGACTGAATTCCAAATTGTGCATCTTTAATCTGCTCTCCATACAGACGTTTTATTCTTCCCATAATATGGTCAGTGAGAAAATGAGATTTTTTTTCTGATGGTTAGGAATCCAGCATGGTGAATAGCAGGGGTTCTAGATTCATTTCCTACCAGGAACATTGCACAGGGTTCCTCCCACAATCCAAAAACATGCTTGTTGCTTAATCTGTTACCATCATATTGGTGCTTCTGTGTTTGAAGACATTGGATTGTAAGCTCTTCTAGTGTCAGGAACCATTTCTGAGTGTTCTGTGCACTTTATAAAGTGCTGCTATTTTTTTTCAATTGTATGTAACTGATTGCTGTGATAATAAAGAAGGTTGTATGTTATAGTGGTGCCTGCCTAAAGGGATCTGGGCTTGAGCCACGGGTGTTAAAGTATTTCTATGTTTTTAGGAAGCAGTAAATTAGCTTTAAGCCCTCACTGAGATTTGTAGTTGCAGGTACCATAGAGAAGTTCATTCTCAAAGTTTATAACAGAGCTACTTTGGGTATGATAAGCCTTAGGGCTTTATTATGTAAACAAAGTACTCCTGATCTTTGTTTATATTAAAAGGCTGCCAAATCACTGCTGGTAAAAAAGAGTTAAAGCTGCTAATAATCCAATAACAACCTCATCAGAGTTCTGTGAACTTTTGATGATGAATTGCCCCACAGTACCTGCAGCTACAGAAGTCACTGAGAGATTGTTCTGAAGTTCATAAACTGCTTGTTAAAACTATGTAAATATTTTAAAGTACATAACCTAGCCACGGGTTCACTTAGTGCTTGCCACTAACTGACCAATCTGTTGTCCAATAGCAGTCACTTTTCCTGTTTGGTAAGCATCTTTGGGCATGTTGTGGTATATGATACAGGAGGCAGCAAGGATCAAGTTGACTTTGCCAGGCATTGATGCTACCCTTAATTTTGTTTCTGGCCTCCCACCCTCTTTAACCGAGCTTCTGAGGAAGTTTATCCCTTGCAGAGGGCAGGAATCCCTTATTAACTGCCATTTTCTTTCTGTCTCTTACAGGGACACCTGCATATTGCACAAGTACCTCAGGGAGAGCAGGTGCAAATCACCCAAGACAGCGAGGTAATCCTTCATATTTGTTCTCTTGAGGTTATAATCAATTTGACTGCACTACATGTCAGTTATGGTGTACTTACATACTTTATTACAACAGAAATATCATATATCTTGATTGAATCCCTGAAAAAAATTAAGGTGGTATAAAACCCAAAAACAAACATTTAACATATTCCAGCTTTCCATTTCTTAGATGTGGTGTCTGCATTAGTGTTCTTTTTAAAATCTTTTATTTCACCTGTTGATCAGCCTGTAGGTTTGTTATTTTTCAACTTCCTTAAACCAATTAAAGCCGAGTTCCACCCAAACGTGGAACTTCCGCTTTAGGGAGTCCTGACCCCCCGACATGCCACATTTGGCATGTCATTTTTTTGGGGGGGGGAGCAGGTACCTAGTTTTGACAGGTACCCGCTCCCACTTCCGCTCGGAGCGCCGCGGCGCCCTGAGCGGAAGTTCTCCTCTCCCCCTCCCTCCCTGCAATCTTCTGGGACACGTCAGAGGTCCCAGAAGATTGCCGGCCAATCACGGCGCGCAGCGCGACTCGCGCATGCGCAGTGGGTACCCGGCTGTGAAGCCGCAAACTGTAACAGCCGGGTGCCCACAGCAGTGATGCCGGCGCCGAGGGAGAGGATCGAGGCTTCGGGCGGCCGCATCGCTGGACCGTTGGACAGGTGAGTAAATGGCTGGAACTCCGCTTTAAGGACCAATCCTATTTCTGACACATGTTGTTTACAAGGTAAAATCAGTATTTTTTTTCTAGAAAATTACTTATAACCCCGAAATATTATATATATTTTTTATCAACAACTAGAGAATAAAATGGCAGTTGTTACAATATTTTATGTCACACAGTATTTGCGCAACAGTTTTTCAAATGCAATTTTGTGGAAAAAAGATACATTTTCCTGAATTTAAAAACGAAACGGTAAAGTTAGCCCAATTTTTTTGTATACTGTGAAAGATGATGTCACGCGGAGTAAATAGATACCTAACATGTTACGGTTTAAAATTGCGCATGGAATTGTTGGACCCTTGGGCTCCCCTCCCTCCTAGTCAGCGTTCCCCCCTTTATCGTGGTCTTCTGCAGGCCTTTGCCCCCCATGTGCCCACACCCCGGGGTGGACATATCTTTTTATGTTGGCCTGGGGTGTTGAGCTGGCGATGGGAGTGGGGGGTGGGGGGAGCGCGCTGCCGGCGACCGAATGATTGAACCTTGGGAGGGGGATGGGCTTGGTGGGGGTGCCTGCCAGGGCCCCGCTCCCTGTTGCAATCGTTTGAGTTTCTGCGGTCCACCCCTGGGGCGGCGTTGTGCCGTGCGGGGCCGCCATTTTCTTGTAGCCTTTTATGCTGCAAATCAGCGGCCATGTTTGCGTAGCCTCGGGGCCATTTTCTTGTGGTTTCCCATTGAAAATAGTGGCCGCCATTTTTTTGGAGCTGGATGGGCGGTGATTCGGCGATAGGAGCCCTTCCTCGGCCTCTAGTGTTGATCCCTGGATATTCCTCTTCCTAATCGCTGCATGGCGTGCAGTTAGTTAGGAACTGTGAGTATCTGACTGGTAGTGGTGAGTCTGTTTGTGGTGTTCTCTCTCCCTCACTCTGCTGTTGCAGCCTTAGTGCTCTGTGCTGGACATTGTGGTGCCGCCAGCGCAGTGGGTTGTCCCTTGCAGTGTTCTACAGGAGTCCCTGGAGCATATTTCACCACCGTATCCCCTCTCAGAGGCTGTCGGGCCCTCCGGGTCCCAAAAACTGACTGCACTGACGGCGGTCCTGGAGTCCTTGGTGTCCAAGGTAGATTTGATCCTTGGCAAACTGACTAACAAAAAAACGTCCCCCGCCTTTATCTGCTGCCTCTGTCTCATCAAATCCAGAATCTGATTTGGCCGCTGCAAATGTGAGTTACCCTTTGGGATCTGCGTCCATGCATTTTGTGTGCTCAGATAGTGAGGATGATTCCTCTTCTCCTCTAGCTGTCTTTTAAAAGTTTCTAGTGGATGCGCTGATTGTATCAGTGCGGGAAACCTTAAAGAGGCGTGGGTCACCTTTGCACCCACAGGTCCTTCACAAAACAGTTCGGTTACCTGAAACGCAACTTTGCAATCCCTAAGCTTTTGCAATGTGGTACCCGTATGAGGATTCCCTCCTTAAAAAATGGACGGTTCCTTCTGTAGTGGACTCCCCGGTTTCCAGGCTGAATAAAGCCACCGTAATCCAGTTTGAAGAGCCCCTGGTCTTCTCAGATCTGGCTGATGGGAGGTCGGAGGCCTTGACCCGCCATATGTTCACTGTGACTAGTTTGGCATTTAGGCCAGTATTTACTATTTCCCTGATGTCGCCAGCTATGACAGAGTGGGCAAAACTTCTACACCGGGACCTCGCGAGGAAGAACAGCTCCCCCCTGCCTTTTGCGGAGCTGGGGGATCAGTTGGTCCAAGGGCTACAGTTTGTCTGTGACGCCTCTTTGGATGCGGCTCCCTTGATTTCTAGACTGTCTGTCTCAGCAGAGGTCCTGCGGTGCATTATCTGGCTGAAATGCTGGTCTGCGGACCAGGCTTTTAAGAAGGCCTTATCCAATCTTCAATTGGGGGGGATCTCCTGTTTGGAACTCTTCCTCCTCAGGCTTCCAAGGATAAGGAGTCCCGTCACAGATGGGGCCTTTCCTTTCAGCTCAAAAGAGGCCTTTTCATCCCTCAGGGTCTCAAGACAAGGGATCTAAGCCCTTCAGAGCCTCCTCCGGGGGTTCTAAGAGGACCTGGTCTGGCAAGCCACGAGCGAGTCCTGCCAGACCTGTGGACAAGGCTTCCTCCGTATGAAGGGGCGCCCTCACCTGTATCTGGGGTTGGGGGACGTCTTCGTGGGTTTCCAGATCTGTGGACCTCCCTGTCACAGGACAAGTGGGTCCACAAAGTCACTCGCTCCAGCTACAAGATCGAGTTTCGTTCATATCCTCCTGATGTTCTTCCCTTCCAACCTGCGCTTGTCCCCAGATTGCTTAGGGGATCTCTTTGGGGCAGTGTTACTTCAAGGGGTGATTGTTCCAGTTCCAAAATCTGAACGTTTTTAAGGTTTTTACTAAAACCTGTTTACAGTTCCCAGGAAGGAAGGCAAGGTGCGTCCAATTCTGGACCTCAAGGCACTAAACTGCTTTGTGCGGGTACAGAAGTTCCGATTTGAATCCATTTGCACGGTGGTGGCGTCCTTACATCAGGGGGATTTCCTCGCCTCCATCGACATCAAGGATGCCTACCTACACATCCCAATATGTGTTGGTCACCAGCGCTTCCTTCGCTTTGCCATGGGCAAGGAGCATTATCAGTTTGTGGCATTATCCTTTGGTCTCGCCTCTGCTCATCGGGTCTTCACAAAAGTTTTAGCCCCCAGTGTTAGCATTGTTGCGTCAGCGGGGGATATCGGTGGCATATGTCAATCACCAAGGAGGCATAAGAAGTATGCTGGCAGCTTGGGAAGTAACCGGCATTCTATGGTGAGCAGAACGATTCGTTCCAGCCCTCTCTGCTATGCACATTCCAGGGGTGGAAAATTGGCAGCCACATTACCTCAGTCGACAGGAGTTGGACCAGTGGGAATGGTCACTTCATCTGCAGGTGTTTCATCAGTTGTGTCTCTGGTGGGGTACTCCTGAGGTGGATCTGTTGGCCTCTCGCCTCAACAGGAAAGTGCAGAGGTTTGTGGCATGGTCCCGGCTCCTCTAGCCGACACCACAGATGCATTAGTAGCTCCTTGGAGTCGGTATCATCTGAATTACGCTTTTCCTCCTGTCAAGCTTCTGCTGAGACTCCTGCACCGGATCGAGGCAGAAGGGATTCCGGTCATCCTAGTAGCTCCAGACTGGCCTTGCTGGTCTTTGTAAGCTGATCTGGTATGGCTGGTCGCCGATGCTTCTTGGAGACTTCCTCTCAGGGAAGATCTGTTGTCGCAAGTGCCAATCTTCCTTCCTGCTTTACAGTCGCTGGTTTTGATGGCTTGGCTGTTGAAAGCCGGGTGCTGAAGGATAGAGGGTTGTCTGACTCGATGATTCCTATGCTGGTAAAAGCTAGAAAATCTACTTTTAGGAAGATTTACCATCGCACTTGGAAGATGTACATTGCGTGGTGTGAATCCCTCAGGGTTCACCCTCACTCCTTTTCGGTGACTTGGATCTTGACCTTCCTCCAATAAGGGGGTTGAGCAGCGTTTGGCCTTGAGTAACAACCAGGTCAAACCAGGCTTTGGCGGTTTTCTCTCCTTGGTGCATACCTTTCTCCAGGGTGTAGGACACTTGGTTCCTCCAGTGCGGTCTCCATTGCCGCCGTGGAACCTTAATTTGGTGTTGTCAGTTCTCCAGAAGCCTCCCTTTGAAAATATTTGGGAGGTTCGCATGCTTACATTGTCCCAGAAGGTGGTATTTTTGGTGGCTATTACTTCCTCGCGCAGGGTGTCGGAGCTGGCAGCGCAGTCATGTCGTTCGCCTTACCTGGTGGTTCACAGGGATAAGGTGGTTCCTCGTCCATTGTCCGTCATTACTTCCAAAGGTTGTCTCTGATTTTCATTTGAATAAAAACATCTTGTTGTCCTCCCAATGTCCCAGGCCTAAGCATCCTAAGGAAACTGATTTGCATTTCCTGGATGTGGTTCGGGCAATAAGGGTGTACCTGGTAGCTACAGGGTCTTTTAGAAAGTCAGACTCACTTGGCTGCTTCTGCTGCGGCCATTTCCAGATGGATCAGATATTGTGGTTCAGGCTTATTCCATTATGGGTCAGGTTCCTCCTTTCCCTGTTAAGGTGCACTCTGCTCGGGCGCTTAGTGCCTCGTGGGCCTTCCGTCATCAGGCGTCAATGATGCAGGTTTGCAAGGCAGCTACCTGGTCATCTGTGCACACTTTCACAAAGTTTTACAAGGTGGATTTGTTGGCATCTGCGGATGCTTCCTTCAGCCGCAAGGGTTTGGAGGCCGCTGTTTAGAGGACTTGGTTCTCTTTAAGGCTGTTTTAATTTTTTTCAGGTGAGCTCCAGTTGTTTTATGGTGGAGCTCCATGATACCTGGTTGGCTATGTTTAGCCTTGGGAAGTATTTTTTTCCTGCTGTTCCCACCCCTCATGTTTGACACTGCTTAGAGACGTCCACATAATCAAGAAGATGAGGAGCTGTGTCTGTCAATGAACAACAGAGGAAATGGGATTTTTGACTTACTGTAAAATCCATTTCTCTGATGTTCATTGATGGACACAGCACCCACCCCTCTATGGAGTTTGGGTTTTTTTCTTCTGACACTGCTTGTTACAAAACTGAGTACCTATAGCAGAGAGTGGGAATATACCCCCTGGAATTGCCCCATAGGCGTAGTCAAGTTCTTTTCTGCCTAGTGTCCTACTCCTGTAGGGGGCAGCATAACCCAGGTAGTCAAGAAGATGAGAAGCCGTGTCAGTCAATGAACATCAGAGAAATGGATTTTATGGTAAGTCAAAATCCCATTATTTTGCAGCTTACCAATCATTAGATGTGGTGTCAGCATTTGTTTTCATTTGTAGCCCCCCCCCCCTCTGTTTTTACCTGGGGATCTGGCCAGTAACACACCCCTTGTGTTAGCATGCCCCCTCCCACTCTTGATGCTCTGTACTCCTTGAACCTTTGTACAGCAGCATTGTCAGTCTGGGGGAAGGGGAGTGTTAGATGCACTAGCAGATTTGAATACACTAACTACTTAAAGCTAAACTCCAGCTCATGCTTTATAATCACTTAAAGCAACTGTTTTTTTTTTCCTTTTAGAGATCAAGGTTTTACATAAATGAATAAAAGCTGATCATTGTTAGCACCTCTGCCGTTGAATGGTTTGTCACATCCCTATAAACTACTACATTCTGCTGGAAAGCTTGTTCTTTTGAAAAACAACAGACTTAGTGGTTGGGTCACAAGATGAAAATAGAAGAAAGGAATCATAAAAAAGCAAGCTAATGCAGCAATCACATCTAAGAAGCTGCAATATAATAAATGTTTGCTCTCGGGTTTAATGCTGCAATATAATAAATGTTTTCTCTTGGGTTTAATGCTTTAAATGTGTTATGCCTTCAGTGGTGAAAGCAATTCCACGATGACTGGGAAACTGTATATTTGAATCCAAGGTCCCCAAGTTCAAGAAAATTTATCGTATCTAGCTTAAATATGTGTAGATAATTCTTCCATCCTTTTGAGAAGCTGAGAATTGCAGCTATTCATTCATATATGGAGGGCATTTTCAATGGCTGGGGATAACTGATCTGGCAACTATAAGGAAAAAACCTAAGGAGCCCCATTTTTTTTTTTACTGTTATGGAACCCAGTATCACTCAGAGAAGGGCAAGTTGTGGAGCTTTGGCAGACATAATATCATACTAAATATCTCCAAATAATGTCAAGAATGGAAGAAAGTTCAGGCTTGATCATCCGATATGAAGTATCATTACCAGATGGCTACAGCACCTCCAGAAGGAATAAGATATTGTGTAAAAGTAGTATGCAATCTAACTGGGTAGCGATAAATTTGCTCCTTGTGTAATACTGGGATTAACAGAGCTCCTGCTGTACTCCTGGAGCCACTCAAGTGTACGCACTGCAGGTCCCAAAAAATAATAGTACTGCATTCGTGTCTCTGCCTACCTCTCCTCCATTCACAATGTATGAGGTGCGACAATTTTTTCCTCGGAATGGACTGTAAAAAAGTAAAGTCTGTGCAGGAGCATTGTTGTTTGGAGAATCCACTTGTCAGACCAGAGTTCCGGTCTTTTCCTTCGAACATACATTTTCAGAATTTCCAAGTAATAATTAGTTGACCATTGTACTATGTTCTATGAACTTGTAGTGAACTATCCCCTTGTGATCACAAAAACACACCCGCATGCGCGTACGAGGATTTGCACTCTGTCCACATTTGCATCCGTCCCTCCATAACCTCTTCAGTTCCGGAATAATATACCCCCCTTTATGATCAGGCCATTGTCTGCGTAACGCAATGCATTACTTTAACTGAAAGTTGCGCGGTAGTGCGACACTGTACCCAAATAAAATGTATGTCCTTTTATTCCTACAAATAGAGCTTTCTTTTGGTGGTATTTGATCACCTCTGCAGCTTTTATTTTTTGTGCTATGTACAAA
Source organism: Pelophylax lessonae (assembly GCF_965119305.1). Lineage (NCBI taxonomy): Eukaryota > Metazoa > Chordata > Amphibia > Anura > Ranidae > Pelophylax > Pelophylax lessonae. Next base: position 208,608,088 of record NC_138777.1, on the reverse strand, counting down.
AAAAGACAGACCATTTTGAAAATAATAACAATATTTTTTACTTTCTGCTATAAAACATATTCAATAAAAAAAAGTCTTCATTAATTTAGGCCAATATGTATTCTGCTACATATTTTTGGTAAAAAAATAATCCCAATAAGCGCATATTGATTGGTTTGCGCAAAAGTTATAGCGTCTAAAAACTATGGGATATTTTTATGACCTTTTTAATTTTTTATTTTATTTTTACTAGTGGTGGCGATCAGCGACTTATAGCTGGACTGCGATATTGCAGCAGAAAGTCGGGACACTAACTCACACTTTTGACACTTTTTGGGGACCAGTGACACTATTACAGCGATCAGTGCTATAAAAAAATATGCACTGTCACTGTACTAATGACACTGGCTGGGAAGGGGTTATTAACATCAGTGTCGATCAAAGGGTTAAATGTGTTCCTAGCTGGTGTTTTACTAAACTGTTGGATGTGCTTTTACTATAGAAAGGCATAGATCTGTGTCCCTGCTGTGCAGGAACAGAGGATTAATGCCTTCCCTGCTGACAGAACATCAGAACGACTACCGTTCTGCCTGTGTAACGAACAATTGGCGGTTGCCGTTGGACATCAGGTCCGCGGTACCCGCTAAGGGGGCTGCGAGCGGCGCACCTGCGCGCCCCTAACTCGGGAGTGCTTGTACTTAGTCCAGCGCAGGAGAGGCACCTTGCCAGCCCATATGTACACCCCTCACATTTTTGTAAATATTTTATTATATCTTTTCATGTGATAACACTGAAGAAATGACACTTTGCTACAATGTAAAGTAGTGAGTGTACAGCTTGTATAACAGTGTAAATTTGCTGTCCTCTCAAAATAACTCAACACACAGCCATTAATATATAATAATGTCTCAAAGAGTTTCCATGGGGTGGATGCGAAGAAAAAAACCCAGATCCAATGGTGGAAGACGCCAATCCACCCCACGGTAAATGGGCCACCGCATCCGCAACGCGGAAGGTCAAAGAAACAGGTAGGAGGGGCTGGCGGGACACAGCCATTAATGTCTAATCCGCTGGCAACAAAAGGGAGTACACACCTAAATGAAAATGTTCAAATTAGGCCCAATTAGCCATTTTCCCTCCCCTGTGTCATGTGACTCGTTAGTGTTACAAGGTCTCAGGTGTGAATGGGGGAGCAGGTGTGTTAAATTTGGTGTTATCGCTCTCACTCTCTCATACTGGTCACTGGAAGTTCAACATTGCACCTTATGGCAAAGAACTCTCTGAGGATCTGAAAAAAGAATTGTTGCTCTATATAAAGATGGCCTAGGCCAAAAGAAGATTGCCAAGACCCCGAAACTGAGCTGCAGCACAGGACAGGTTCCACTCAGAACAGGCCTCGCCATAGTCGACCAAGGGGGTTGAGTGCACGGGCTCAGCGTCATATCCGGAGGTTGTCTTTGGGAAATAGACGTATCAGTGCTGCCAGCATTGCTGCAGAGATTGAAGGGGTGGGGGGTCAGCCTATCAGTGCTTAGACCATATGCTGCACACTGCATCAAATTGGTCTGCATGGCTGTCGTCCTAAAAGGAAGATGATGCACAAGAAATCCTGCAAAAAGTTTGCTGCAGACAAGCAGACTAAGGACATGGATTACTGGAACCATGTCCTGTGGTCTGATGAGACCAAGATAAACCTATTGGGTTCAGATGGTGTCAAGCGTGTGTGGTGGCAACCAGGTGAGGAGTACAAAGACAAGTGTGTCTTGCCTACAGTCAAGCATAGTGGTGGGAATGTCATGGTCTGGGGCTGCATGAGTGCTTCCGGCTCTGGGGAGCTAAAGTTCATTGAGGGAACCATGAATGCCAACATGTACTGTGACATACTGAAGCAGAGCATGATTTTCTCCATTCAGAGACTGGGCCGCAGGGCAGTATTCCAACATAAGGACCCCAAACACACCTCCAAGACGACCACTGCCTTGCTAAAGAAGCTGAGGGTAAAGGTGATGGACTGGCAAAGCATGTCTCCAGACCTAAACCCTATTGAGCATCTGTGGGGCATCCTCAAATGGAAGGTGGATGAGCGCAAGGTCTCTAACATTCCACCAGAGTGGAAGAGGACTCCAGTGGCAACCTGTGAAGCTCTGATGAACTCCATGCTCAAGAGGGTTAAGGCAGTGCTGAAAAATAATGGTGGCCACACAAAATATTGACACTTTGGGCCCAATTTGGACATTTGCACTTAGGGGTGTACTCACTTTTCTTGCCAGCGGTTTAGACATTAATGGCTGTGTGTTGAGTTATTTTGAGGGGACAGCAAAACTGCACACTGTGTCACATGAAAAGATATAATAAAATATTTTCAAAAATGTGAGGGGTGTACTCACTTTTGTGAGATACTGTAGTAACGAACAATTGGCGGTTGCCGTTGGACATCAGGTCCGCGGTATCAGGTCGACCCAAAAATTGAACTTCTGCTTTAAGGCCTCCTGACATACCACATTTGGCATGTAGATTTTTTGGGGGGAAGCAGTACCTAGATTTGATAGGTACCAGCTCCCACTTCCGCTCGGGCTGCATAGGCAACTCAAGCAGAAGTTCTCCTCCCCCCCTCCCTCCCTGCAATCTTCTGGGACACGTCACAGGTTCTAGAAGGTTGCCCGTCCACTTAGGATGTGCAGCGCGGCTCCCGCAGTGTGCACCCGGCTGTGAAGCTGCAAGCTCCCTGGCGCCGCTGGGAGAAGAGGGAGAGAACTGAGGCTCCCGCTGGCTGCATCCCTAGACCGTGGGACAGGTGAGTGTGTGTTTAATAAAAGTCAGCAGCTACACTTTTTGTAGCGGCTGATTTTTAATAAACACAAAAACGGGTGGAACTGCGCTTTGAACTGCCTACGCCATTCCTGGAATTAATTTTCTGGAATGCTGCGCACTATCTTTGTTGTGGTGCGCTGGATGCCCGTAATGTCATCAATTTTGTGTCCTTTTAAGGCATTTTTTAATTTTGGAAACAGCCAAAAATCGCATGGCGCTAAGTCGGGAGAATAAGGAAGTTGGTCAAAAGGGATTTCTGAGCCAGGAACTCATGAACACTTAAAGTGATTGTAAAGTCTCGTTTTTTTTATATTTTTTATTTAAATAACAAACATATTCTAGTTACCTGCTCTGTTCAGTTGGTTTTGCACAGAGCAGCACAGATCCTCCTCTTCTTGGGTCCCTCATTCCTGCTCCTGGCCCCTCCCTCATATCGAGCGCCCCCACAGCAAGCAGCTTACTATAGGGGCACCTGAGTCGATCTGCAGCTCCGTGTGTCCATTCAGACACAGAGCTGCCGTTCGGCCACACCCCCTCTCTCTCCTGATTGGCTCACTGACTTTGATTGACAGCCGCTGGAGCCAATGGAACCGCGGCCGTATCTCAGCCAATCAGGGCGTAGAGTCTCAGGGCGGCCGAGGGACTCGAGAACAGAGAGGGGGCACAGGCAGGTATTAGAGGTGCTGGGGAGGTTGCTACACACAGAAGGCTTTTTATCTTAATGCATTAAATGCATTAAGATAACAAAAATCTTCTTGACTTTACAATTCCTTTAGCCACTTGCCGACCACCCGCCACATCCACGGGACCGGCGGCACCGATGATCACTCCCCGCTGAGAGAGAACACCGGTCAGCTGTTGTAAACACCACTTACTGTTGTTCTCTCTTAAATGAACACAGAGCGCCTGTGATCCTTCTCTGTAAGAACACAGGTCTCTCCCTCCACAGTTAGAAAACTCTCCCCTAGGCTGTCAATTATTCCTTTGATCACCCCTAGAATAACCCCTTCCCTGCCAGTGTCAATATTACAGTAACAGTGCATATTTTTAGCACTGATTACTGTAGTAATGTCACTGCTCCCCCCAAAAGTATCAAAAATGTCAGGTAGGGGTCCGATCTGTCCGCCGCAGTCCCACTAAAAATCGCAGATCACCACTATTACTAGTAAAAGGACAAAAATAAATAAAAATGACATAAATCTTTTCCCTAGTTTGTAAACACGATAACTTTTGTGCAAACCAATCAAAATACGCTTATTGGGATTTTTTTTTTACCAAACATATGTAGCAGAATACAAATTGGCCTAAAAGGATGAAACAAAATTGATTTCTTTTTTTGGGGGGAATGTTATATAGCAGAAAGTGAAAAATATTGTTTTTTTTTTTAGAATTGTTACTATTTTTTTTTTTGTAACGCAGAAAAGGAAAAATTGCACTTGTGATCAAATACCATCAAAAGAAGGCTCTATTTGTGGGGGGAAAAAGGACATCAATTTTATTTGGGTACAGAGTCGCACGACAGCGCAATCGTCCATTAAAGTAACGCCGCGCCGAATTGTAAAAAATGGCCTGGTCACATGGGGGCAAATCCTTCCGGTCCAGAACTGGTTAACGCATTATGTTCAAGAGCCCTGTCATGGTCATTGGGTATTCCAGGAATTAAATTGTCACATCTCATACATAGCATCAGGTTTTGTTCTGTATATGGCCTGAGAGTAGTGGGGGTCTTGTAGACTGGCAGCACTTGCGTCTGAACGGCCAGGAATCACTCTACTAATCCTTGCATGTGAAGGTGCAGAGTTGATAGATGTAGAATAAAGCCTGCATGGCGGGAGGTTACTTTTGAAGCAAAGTTTAATTGCCTAACCCTGATAAATTTATTGTGCCAAGAGTTGGGCTTTAAGCCAGTTATTTATTAAATGTACTTCTTGAAATACAAATAAAAACCTGCTTTTATCTTGAGCTTTTCAAACCCTTCATATCACCAAGCTATTTTAGGTAGTTTGGAGGTATTGTTGGGTTGTTTTTTAAAAACATCTGGCAATGATAATGTACTGCAGTGGAATTAAATACTCACTAAGGGGGCATTTATAAAACCTGTGCTGTGTATTATGCATTCTTCGTTATTTCACGGTTTCTGCTTTTTTATATAAATATTACATATTTCTTTAGTAAAGCACATAAATTGCTGAGTTTTCAGCCCGCACTGGTTTTTTATGAGCTAACCCAATAAATGCCACCATTTTTTTTTTTCTGGCTTTGATTGGCATGCGGTTGGCTCCTGGCCTTCCATTGTGATCACAGCTACATACCAAGAACACTGCCGCAACCATCAGAACGTATTTGTGTTCCTGACACTGGGTGAAAACCGATGACATTACAGGAAAATCAAATATTTTAGCCCTTGTGGTTTTTAAAGACCTGTTTCATATCTCAGCCGAGATTGCAGTTTGCAAGTTTTTGTCAGTTATGAGTTTCCAGAAAAGCCATGGACTTGGATTTGTAGGATTTTTTCCTCAGTAAACTGGATTTTTACAATTGAATTTGCAATGTGAGGATAATATGGCTGAAGGTGTTACAGAGACAAGCATTTTCTTTAGTACCGGTGTGTGTATAGTTAGTTGGCAGTGAACTCCTGAGCCGCTCTGCAAATGTTTGTATGGCTCCTGTGAAATGAAGAGAGAATTATGGAGTGAGTGTACAAAGCAACAGGTTTATTACATTTCAATATTCGTTTGAGTTTTATCAATCTTCTAGAATGATTGAACTCCTATATTAAAGCTGAACTCCAACTCCAGATAGATAAAAAAAGCACATATTAATGCAGCTCTGTAATCATTGAAATTCTTTAAATGCAGGCTGTGTACGTGCCCAAATTCAACCTGGGATCAGCCTCCTGGAAGTATATACAGTAGAGATTAGAGGAAGATGCATATAGAGCCATTGGGTGTGCTGCAGTACAAGTAGAATGCTGATAGGAGGAGAGAGCTGAGCTTATCAGTCTGTTGTTTCTCCTGCACTGGCTAGTCACATTGCAGACAAGTGAGGTCACCTTTAAATTTAAGTTAAAGTGATAATAAGCGCCGGTTCACATACACGCGACGCTACTTCCCGGGGCGACCTCCGAGATCGCGGTGCGAGCAGCGCGCCGCGACCTCGGAGCGGCCGCCACGAACTTCATAACATTGAAGTCTATGGCGGTCGCCTCCTGGTCGCCCCAAAGAAGCTCCGGACCCTTTTTCTAAGTCGGAGCGACTTGTGTCGCTCCTATTAGAATGGGTCTGCAGCTTCCCTATGGGAGGCGTCCTGCGGCGACCTGTGAGGCAACCAGGTCGCCTCACAGGTCGCCTCAGTGTGAACCGGGGCTAAAGGCTAATTTTTTATTTTTATGTTGTTAAAATAAAAAATATGTTATACTTGCCTGCTCTGTGCAATGATATTGCACAGAAAAGTCCCTTACCTCCTCTTTGGCAGTCCCCTGCGGGTGCGTTGTCCACTTCTCCGTCCTCCGGGTGCCTCCTCAGCAAGCCAGGTGCACCTGTGCTCCCCAGTTGGGCTGCGTGCGTCCGTAGACACCCACAGTACTGGTAAGCCACTCCCCCTGCATCCTCACAAAAGTTTAACAGCAACCTATGGCTCCTGCTGCCCTCAGTGTCTCCCGTGAGACCAGGAAGTGCGAGGAACGGTACTGCAGCCGAGAGAGACCACGCTGGAGCAGTAGCAAGAGTCAGGTCTTTTATAGATTGGGGTGGGTAGAACTAGTAGTGGGGCATTTTTTTTTTTTACCTCAATGCACAGAAATTGAATTTTCTACAGAGAAAATGTAGACTTTAGAACCACTTTAAACTGCAGCAGAGAATGATCAGGTTCCCTCGCTTGCCAGGGCTGTGTGGCAGAGCTGTATATATTTCAGGACTCATAGACAGAAATACAAATCTTTTGAAATGTTAAACAGCTCACATACAGTATATGTATTTTGTTTTGATTACTGCTTGGATCTTGAAGAAGGGGACATATCCCCGAAAGCTTGTCCTGAAAAATTGTATGTTCGTGATACTTTTTTTATTTGCACTGAGTACTGCTTGGATCTTGAAGAAGGGGACATACCCCGAAAGCTTGTCCTGAAAAATTGTATGTTAGTGCAAATGAAAAAAAGTATCACGGACAGTACTCAATTGTCTCTGTCGCAAGTGCACTAATACGGCTACAATGACCTCAAGTATTTTTTTTGTGTATGCCTGGAGATCAGTGTGAGCCATGGTAAAGGGGCAGTGCCATATGTCTCTCATTGCACCACACAGATTCCTTTTCTTTCTTTTCTATTAACTTTATTTGAAATGTGCAAAGTATAACTTCATTTATTTTACCGCACAGCAACTCAGTATATTGCATTGCTGTGTTGTGAAATGTGGTACCTACCTGTGCACTGTGGTAACATACAGCACGTCTGCATTTTATTGGAGCTCACTGCACTGCACTTCCGGGCTGTGTTGCTGTACAGATGAGGCACACATTACATATTAACCCTATGAGATCTGTACAAGGGGGTGCATGACATCTCCTGGGCTTATCTCTATTATTTACATCTGAGCAGATGTAAAATAATAGAGCAGTTTTATTGCACTCTGGGAAGACAGCTATTGATTTATTTCAGGGAGCCTGATGCTGATCCTTCAGGTCTCAGCATCTACAGCAATAGAGTTGGTGCAGCTGCTATGCCCTCCCCTCCCCATAGACTTCAATGTTAACTCTCAAAAGTTGAAGTCGTACCTGAATGTTATATGGTGCAACAGTCGTCGATCACTGGTCAAAGCCAGAGTCATATCCAAGTTGCACCCATCCAAAGTTGCACTCCAAAGTCGGCACAACTTTGGAATCACACAAGTGTAAATGGAGCCTTAAAGGGGTTGTAAAGTCAGAAGGTTTTTTTATCTTAATGCATTCTATGCTTTAAGATAAAAAGCCTTCTGTGTGCAGCAGCTTCCCTAACACTTACCTGAGGTCCCTTTCTGTCCAGCGATGTCCACGAATGTCTCAGCCTTCCCAGATTCTCCCTCCTGATTGGCTGAGACACAGCAGGAGCGCCATTGGCTGCTGCAGCTGTCAATCAGTCAGCTAGCCAATCAGGAGAGAGAGAGGGGGGCAGGGTCGGAGTGCCATGTCTGAATAGACACAGGGAGCTGTGACTCGACTTGGGTAACCCCATAGCAACCTGCTTGCTGTGGGGGCACTGAACAGAAGGGAGGGGCCAGGATCACAGAAGAGGGACCCAAGAAGAGGAGGATCTGGGTTGCTCTGTGCAAATCCCCTGCACGTGTTTGATATTTTTATAGGGAAAAAAAAAGATTTTACAATCACTTTAAAGATCAACTTCACTCCTTTGAGGGCACAAACTAATACTTGGAAATCTCACCATTGTGGTAGGGGCAGACACACAAACTACTGCAGGGAAATCTCACCATTGGGGGAGGAGCAGAGACATACTACTGTTGGAGAATTTCACCATTTGGGAAGGGGAAGAGACACAAAGTACTGAAGGGAAATCTCACCATTGTAGGAGGGGCAGAGACACAAACTACTGCAGGAAATCTCACCATTGTAGGAGGGGCAGTGATGCAAACTACTGCAGGAAACCTCACCATTGTGAGAAGGGCAGAGACACAAACTAATGCAGGAAATCTCACCATTTTGGCAGCAGGAAAGACATAAACTACTGCAGGGAAATCTCACTATTGTGGGAAGGGCAGAGACACAAATTACTGCAGGGAAATCTCACCATTGTGGGAGGAGCAGAGACACAAACTACTGTAGGGGCAGACACACAAACTCCTGCAGGAAATCTCACCATTGTGGGAGGGGCAGAGACACAAACTACTGTAGGGAAATATCACCATTGGGGGGGGGGGGGGGCAGAAACACAAACTACTTCAGCATAACAAAGCTCAATACCAACATTTTGGAGATATCAATAAGCTGAAAATTCAGAATGCCATTGACCTCTCAATGCAGTAATATCTCTTTAAGGAAGAGATGACATTAAAATGCATTCAGTCTATTGGTTAAAATCACATAATCTCCCCAGATGGTGAAGAAGATTTTACAAAATAGAGCACTTAGACGTAGAGGATTTACAAACCTTGTGAGTATTGGCTGTGGTTAGGCCTTTTAAACACAGGCATACACAAGGGCCTTCTTTATTGCCAGCAAATGGTAGATTTGTGAATGATTCTCTGGGTTAATAGACTTCCTAGTGTAAGCTAACAAAGTCGGCTCTGAAAAGAACTTTCTGAATAAATGTCACTGTGCAGCTTGTTAATTTCCCTATTAACAGCTCTTTTTGCATTGTTTTGTAGGGCAACCTGCAGATTCATCAAGTCCACGTGGGTCAGGACGGCCAGGTAACCTTTGTCATTATTAGCATCCGCTTGTCCTTGTGTTTGTTTCCTTTTGGTCCTGTGAAGACAGTCTGATCTCATCTCACAAAACTTCCAACCACAAACCAAACAAAAATACCTTGTATGATAAACAGAGCCATGCAGATTAAATGCTCTCTCATTTTGAGAATCAATTAACAAGAAAAGGATATCCATTCCATGAGAGCCAGACCCCCTTCCCCCCCAACTCATATTGAGTAAGGTAGTGAAATACATCATGCTCCGTCCTGTTGCAGATAGTCAGGAGAGGGATTGAGGTTTCACTTGATGAGGCAGAATTATTGTGCTATCACCAGCTCTTGTTCAATAGGTCATCTAATGATAAATGCCTGCTCTCCTGCAGTACTTTGTTCTTTCTTTGCATTTTTCTACACAAACAGCAAATGGCAATCTATACGCAAAGCAGAACTAAATTATTTTTTTCAAGGACACAATCCACCTTTCGCAAAAATGTAATAAATGTACTCCCGTCAAAGTGGGTGATAACCCCTACATATTATAAAAACAAGTGCAGCATTAGTTGTGCAAATAAAATTACATGACCTAAATATCAGCAATATACTGTAGACAACAAAAATCCAATTTCGATGAAAAGTGTCCTTAGAAAAAATGTGACAAAGGAAACCTCTACTGAAGACAGTGGCAACAAAGGAAAGAAGTCCCAGCAACCTTCTTCCTATGCCTATAGGTAAAGAACCCACCAACCAGTGTCCACCTCAATAGTCCCAAGTGGCCCTTACTGGTTAGATTTGACCACCTCTAAAAAATATGGTCAAACATCACTCAAATGGTTAAACTGCCATTTCTTCACAAGATCTCCACACATATTTTATTGTGGGCACTCCAACAATTCTTAGTGGCAATATCATACAGAAAGAGGAACTTGCGTAGTATAGTAAAGTTAAAACCGCATTGTTTATTAAAAGCAATGAAATGCATGCTCACGTGTATAGCAAGCCAGAAAAGTGATATCGCATAATAGACACCAGAAGTGTCTGAGTATAGGCCCGCTTCCGGTATCAGCATACGTGGTGACGTCACTTCCGTTGGCCCCACCCAATGCATTTTGACGTGGAAGATGTCATTAGGGGGAGTGGCCGGAGAAGGTGATACACAGTTTATCTGCAGCCCTCTCTCCTCTACATCCATTCATAGTCCATAATTTGCACAGGATTTTTGAGCTTCCAGTGGCAGGGGTTGGGGATCTGATTTCACACACTGCACAGCATAGAGCAGTGGTCCTCAACTCCGGTCCTCAGGGCCCACTAACAGGCCAGATTTTAAGTATTACCTTGGGGAGATGCAGACTAGAGTACTGCAATCACTGAGCAGCAAATGATATCACCTGGGATGTATTTCAGTTATCTTGCAAATCTGTTAGTGGGCCCTGTAGGCCAAGGTTGAGGACCACTGGCATAGAGCACCAAGCTTAATGTAATCTGAGACCTAAGTGAAGGGAAAGGATACACCCCTCTCTACACAGTCTCAAAGAAACACACACCCAGGTGAGGCTGTCAGTCGCCTAGGCCAAGGCCATCTTCAGGGATTCTGTGTTGTCAGCATAGACTGTCAGATGTGAATCATTCAGATAACAGTAAGGAAAGAGGAGACGGGAATCATACTAGGTTATTTGGATAGAGGCAAGTACAGGCTAGAGAAGGATTTGTTTTCTTTATTTTTCATTTCAGATGTTTACAACCACTTTATTAAAAGAAAAAAATGCATTTATTACATTTTTGCATTCAAGCCTGCAGAGCATTGCAACCTTAATCAGTGCATAGTAGGTGGAATGCATAGGCTTCTACACTGAGGTATGGATCTACTGTTAAGGGGCTGAAGGAAATAATCAATAGACTGCAACTTGTGCTCTATTGAGATCTGTTAATCCCTCCGCCGCAGTGGCAGATGTGACTTAGATCTGTGAATGGGTGATGTGCCGAATTCCAATGCAGATAAAAAGCTGAAGAAGAGGCAAAAATGCTGTTTTTATTGCCCTTGCATGTCCCCCTCAGATCTACAGCAACTTCACTTCCAAGTGCACTTGCTATCCACTTGTAGTGCACAGTGGATTTCTCTTTTGTAAATAAACCCCATTGTCACAAAGGTGGACTAAGCCTTAAAAGCTGAACTCCGCGATAGGCAAATATTCAATAAATACATTTGCCATGTGTATTCTTTTTGAGTCTTGGTGTGCTTTACTGTATTTTTTCTAAATCTGTGCAGTACTTTAGTTAGGGTCCTTTCACACGGTCAGCTTCCGATGAGGTCCGTTCTCTGCTCAGCGGGGGATCGATCCGCCGATCGCCACTGAGCAGGCGGATGACAGCACACAGAGCGGAGACGGAGCTGTCAGATCCCTGCTGTCCTCTATGGGGGAATCGGATGAGAATGGACTGCCTATACATTCTCATCCGATCCGCTGGACAGATGGAAAATAGGGTTTCCATCCGTCCGGATTTCACAGACAGGATCGAAAGCGGATAGCAGCAGGTGTCAGAGGAGATGTCTCCGCTGACATCCGCTGCCCCATAGGGATGCATGGAGCATCCGATCAGGTCCGCCTGAAAAACTGACAGGGGGATCTGATCAAATCACCCATGTGAAAGGACCCTTAGGACCGCTCTGTGCTGCTCTTTCTCCTTCTCCAGGCTAATTGGTCTTGTTTATGCTCCTCTTGTAGTTTTCTGCAGGCAGCCTGTGGGCACATCCCTCTGCACAGTCTATGTACAATGCAGTGATGATGTCACTGCTACTTTTACAAGGTAATATCTGTTTTGGTAAAGGCATTTGGTGCACACAAAGTGGAATTATATCATATGTGAATATTGAAGAACATATTTAAATGAAGATACTGTGCCCAGAGTTCAGCTTTACTGCAAACACTCTAAAATTGCAAGTTAAAATAGTGCATGCATGCATACTTGCAAACCAGTGTTCCCTTTCGTCGTATCCATATTTTAGGTTATCCATATGCCATCTTGCAGAGAGCCCATTACCTCCCCTCATTATTATTGTGAGGTGATGAAGGTGGTGGTGCTACCGACTATCGGAAGTGATGTAATCATTCCCTCAGAGGAGGTTCTGTATATAAATGACTTTCATTGCTTGCCAGAAAGGGGCGCATGTGTCCACAACCCAATCCTCCCTTTCTCTTGTCTTTTATCAGCTATGTGTTGCTTTTTTTTACTTAATGCAGCTGTCCATCAAATGAGCAAGGGAAAACACGGGGCTTGACTGGGAGTGATGTGCTTTTGCTCTTGCTCTTTGCTCTTGCAAACGTAGGATTATATTCTTATATTTGGTCTCATTCACATGTGCTTTGCTCTTTGAAGAGCAATCTGCATTTGGATTACTCTTAAGAGGGGATTTGACAGGCGGTGCGAGGCATTGTATTACTTCTTCAGTGACTGTTGTAAGCCCTTAAATGCCAGACTTCCGCACCACTTATATGTCCGAAAACGACAGGGGGTATAAGTCCTTCCATGGCATGTGTACACCCTTGGCCGCTGGCTCTTCAGCTAAAGGGGAAGTGGTAAAAATACAGCTCAACCTTCGTGTTTTACTGCCCCTCATCCAAATATGTGAACAAGCCTTGATAAGGAGGCGTGGAAAGCTCATAAACAATCCAATATCCAGCTAAGAAACTTATTCAGAAAGCCACAAGAAATAGACTTGCAAGCATGTACCTTAAGGAAGAGAATTCTTAGCTAGTTGCTGCATGCAGCCATTTTGTTTTGTGCTGGACATCTGAAAAATGATACTATTTTAAGTGGCCCTTTTTGTAGTGCATTTTAGGCAAGGCTGGCTGTGAATATTTCATATCTCAGCTTTCCCTAATCCGCTTGCAGCTGTATCCGACCATTTCTGCTTTAGGACGCAAAGCCAATTCTAACAGCATTCTCTCCAGGCAGAGGGTTTCATTGGATATCGTGTACTGGTTATGGTATATCTTAAATATGTCAACAGTTTATAAAGCCTTGTATTCTGGTTTTTATGTATTGGCTGGTATTCCCTGAACCATTCCAATATAACTGCACGGATTTCATGTTGGTGGTAACATTTCTCTGTAATGCTTATTTCTGTACTGCTATGACATTCGTATATTACTTTTCCATAATAGTCTTTAGAACAATTTATTCTCAATATGTGTGTGTATATGTAACTGTGTGTGTGCTTAATGTATGCATGTGCCTTTCCCTTTGTGTTAGGACATTGTCTATAGACCTCTGCATACAAACTGTTCTAAAACTTTTTCTAGCTAGTCCAATCCAACAGACACTATATTGTCAAAAGTTTTGGGACACCTGCCTTTAAACACACATGCACTTTAATAGCATCCCGGTCTTAGTCTGTAGGGTTCAATATTGATTTGGCCCACCCTTTGCAGCTATAAAAGCTTCAACTCTTCTGGGAAGGCTGTCCACAAGGTTTAGGAGTGTGTCTATGGGAATGTTTGACCATTCTTCCAGAAGCGTATTTGTGAGGTCAGTCACTGATGTTGGATGAGAAGGCTTGGCTCGCAGTCTCCACTATAATTCATGTCAAAGGTGTTCTATCGGGTTGAGTTCAGGACTCTGTGTAGGCCAGTCAAGTTCCTTCACTCCAAACTCACTGATGCAAGTCTTTATGGACCTTGCTTTGTGCACTGGTGTGCAGTCATGTTGGAACAGGAAGGGGCCATCCCCAAACTGTTCCCACAAAGTTGAGAGCATTAAATTGTCCAAAATGTCTTGGTATGCTGACACCTTATAAGTTCCCTTCACTGGAACTAAGGGGCCAAGCCCACACCATAATCCCTCCTCCACCAAATGATTTGGACCAGTGCACAAAACAAAGGTCCAAAAAGACATGGATGAGCGAGTATAGGGTTAAGGAACTTTAATGGCCTGTACAGAGTCCTGACCTCAATCAGATAGAACACCTTTTGGATGAATTAGAGCAAAGACTGCGAGCCAAGCCTTATCGTCCAACATCAGTGCCTGACCTCACAAACACACTTCTGGAAGAATGGTCAAACATTCCCATAGACACACTCCTAAACCTTGTGGAAAGCCTTCCCAGAAGAGTTGAAGCTGTTATAGCTGCAAAGGGTGGGCCAACTCAATATTAAACCCTACGGACTATGACTGGGATGCCATTAAAGTTCATGTGTGTGTAAAAGCCGGTGTCCCAATACTTTTGACAATATAGTGTATGTTTAATGTTCTGATCTCCCCCAAAACAGATATAGGATCAGATGGACGACAAGGCTCCATTTATACCCTTCTACATAGAATCCTGTTTTCTTTGTAGTGTAAGGATTATCCACTGCATGCTGTTCCCGGTTGTCTGATGTGAATCTGTTTCTGGGGTATAGAGGGGTATTGCTCACACACATGGGTTTTGTTAGCTCCCTCAGTGTTAGATTAAACTCTGGGAGACTTCTCAACACAATCAAATAAAACTGTTCTCAGTTACTCAGTTCACGGAACAATTAAACGTTTTCTTTGTTCCCAGTTAGTGCAGTTTCCAGTGTGTAGTGTAAAGACTTGATAAGTTCATATCGAGGACTGGCAGTTTTCTTCTCTGGCCCTCTGATGGTTTTTGGTGATGCACACTAAAACTTATTCATCAGAAATGGATTTGACCCAAAAGTTTATGGCTGAGCAGAAGGCTGCCTGTCTCTGTCTGAAGGGATTACTCTGATGACTAAATTCAGCTGTAAATTCTTTTCAGATGGGAAGTTGGTATTGAGCGCGAAGGCTTGGAATCTGGGTGTGCCAAGAACTGTGATTTTGCCCTAGGGACCTACAGGTGGCCCCCTGACATGTAGACACCTTTCAGTTTATTTATTGCTAAACTGCAGATTATTCCTTATTATGATACAGATGTTCCTTCTATCTCCACGCCATGCCACCACCCCAAGAACAGCCTTAAAATCTGCTTTAAAATTTGGTCTGTTTATTACCTCCTGAATATTTATTTTGATATTGTTTCTCATTTCAGCTGCTGTTCTTTGGTTTTTGTAGTAAAAACCTTAAGACCCCGTTCACACTCGGGCGACTTGTCAGGCGACCTGGTCGCCTGACAAGTCGCCGTGGGTCGCCTGCCATAGAGTAGCACAGGACCCGTTCTAATAGGAGCGACACAAGACGCTCCGACTTAGAAAAAGGGTCCTGAGCTTCTTTGGGGCGACCGGGAGCGACCTGCATTGACTTCAATGATATGAAGTCCGTGCCGGCCGCTCCGAGGTCGCGGTGCGAGCTGCGCACCGCGACTTCACAGGTCGCCCCCGCAAGTCGGGTCGCGCCTGTGTGAACCGGCGCTAAGAGTGAAGTTCGGGTTTATATAAAAATAAACATTTATACCCCCCGGTCCCCCCGTCGACTGCTGATCGCTCAGTTTCACCTCTACTCTGACTGTCAGCCCCTGCTCTCTGCTTTGCCTCTCCAGTACTCACTGGTGCTCTGGTCTGTGGAGGGGCAGGAGCAGCTGGTTCATTCTCCCAGTGGCTTGCTGAGAGGCTGAGCCAGCTGCCGGTCCAGACATCTTGGTGGATACTGACTATAAACCCGGGATTGATCCAGAGCCTGGATCGGCTGACAGCGGGCTAACCTGCTGTTGGCAGAAAATGAGGCACAGGGGTGCAGAACAAAGTGCACTCCTCTGATCCATAGCAGAAGTCGCTTTGCCTTTTTTTTTTCTTTTCTTTTTCCTTTTAGATTTTTCTACATATTATATTATATCATATCACAACAATAATTTTTGTAGACATAAGGGAGAAGGTTATATTGAACATATGATTTGTTATTAATAGTGCAATGTGACTATGTTCAATTTTTTTCCTCTTTCTTTTAGTGGAGATGTTGTGATTATTTGTCTTTTAAGTATGTTGGTTGAAGGTGTTTAATCCGCACGTGAAAAGCACTTTAGATAATTGGATTTCAGGTGTGTTCAATTCCTTTGAATTGGCACCAGCTAATATGTCGTCTACATATGCGGCTTTTCCACCAACATCCAACTATGTGGTTATGAGTAAGCGATCCTTTGTGTCGTGAAACGCGTCAACCTGTCGCATGTTCGTGTGATGCCCTGTCTGTATTTATTTCTCATGAGGATTTAAAACACTTCCATTTCATCAATTCCTAAGTGCGGTCAACTTTCTTTTTGGCTGTGAAGTTGCTTTGACCATACTTTGTCAATGCAGAGCTTATTGTTGTCCATGCACCAGTACTGCCCTGTGTCATTGTCAAATTATTTCTCTAAAGGCTTCCATTAAAGTGTTACTAAACCCAGAACCTGCATTCACTATATCTGGTCTCCCACAGTACACGGAACATGGAAATGCAATTATTTTAGTAAATATAAACGGATAAATACCTTTTATCATCAGCAGTATATAGCAGCCTTGTGACTTGTATCAGTTCCTAATAAAGCTTGTAGGAGGAGTTTTAATTCTCCCCTGATTCTCTGTCTGGACATGTTTGGACATTGTTATTTGGCCCTGTGCTGATCACATGTACTCTTCACAAGAAAAAAAAAACCCTCTAGCAATGCACTCCAAAATGAGCATGTGCAGCCCGTCCCCTGGATCTGTAAATAACAGGTTTTTTTTTTTAAGAAAAAAGAGAAGGATCAGAGAAGACAGGATTAAACAGCCTTTATACACAATGCAAATGATTAACCCTTTAGGTTCCACAGTGAGTATAACAAGCATGCTTTACTGCATATACACACTGATTTTATTGTTGTGGGTTTAGTAACACTTTAAAAAAGAACTCCAAGTTAAAAATGTTGTGTGAACGTGGAGTTGTAAGTCCTATGTGCATGCATTTCATGGAGGAATCTCTACATCCAAAGGACCATCAACAGAAGATTCTCTGTTAATCTTCTCACTGACATATGTAAGACATGTATGAAAGTAGCAGGTCATTTGATCCAGGGGATTTATGTGCAGGATATGCTCAGAGACAGCATCATAAATGAAGGATTATACAATACATTGTAGCGTTCCTCTGTAGTCATGCCCCATCTTCTTTCCTGGAGTGCTGTTATGGGTGCAAAAATCTGCCCTTTCATGACATACATGTAGAGCAGAGGTCGGGAACCTTTTTGGCTGAGAGAGCCATGAACAACCCATATTTTCAAATGTAATTCCGTGAGAGCCATACACTATATTTCAGGGGTCGGAACCCTTTATTTAATATTAATATTCATGGGCCGCAGCTATACAGTGAGTAGATGGAGCCGTGTGAAAGTTCCTGGAGTCCGGTCGGGAAGAGAGCAGAGCAGGCAGGCATGCAATGAGGTCGGAGTGGTGAAGCACCTGCAGGCCTGCGAGTGATGGAGGGGAGTATAGGCCCTGAGAAAATGGCAGGCCACTGAAGGCCTTAGAAGTGGATGTGAGAGGCAGCTCCCGCGGGTCCCCGGGTGTCAGAGGGGAAGGGGATTGCATCTGTCGGGGCACAGGGAGCGGATGGCAGGTTTCCTTACCAGGTGGTGATCGCCAAGGCCCTCAGATGCACAGCACACGAGCCGGCGACGGTACCATGAGTAGGCCGCGGTGTCCGTAGCGCAGCAATCCGGTCACCCAGAGATGAACTGAGGGTAGCAGTGGGTAGCCCACAAAGTGTACCGTTGATAGGTGCAGAAATCTCCTTGGCACCGGGCACAGCTACGCGGACGGCACTGGATTGAGTGGTAGATGCGGCGGAGCTCTGAGACTACATGTCCAGCGCGGCTCACGTCTGGCCACGCCCCCCTTTATTAAAGATTTGTCTGCGAGCCAGATGCAGCCATCAAAAGAGCCACATCTGGCTCACGAGCCATAGGTTCCCTATCCCTGATGTAGAGAAACAAAGTAATATTGTGTTTCCACTGTTGAAAATTTAATTCATACATGTGGCCCAAGCAGAGGAAGAACCTGGAGCAGATGGGATCTTCAGATCTCGATCATTGATCTGGGGGTACGTGGGTAAAGGAAACCTATTGGAACATACATGCAACTAGTAAAGTCTGAACTCCCAAGCTGCTTACTTGTTCCAGGTCATTGTCTGGTTAGATAGTAATGAAAAACATGACAGCCTCAAAGACTGCAGAAGACAGTGAAGGCAGCTCCCATATGTTTATGCTGATAGGCTAGTGGAGGAAGAAAAAAACATGCTTTTTACATTTATGCTTCCCTCTTCAGACTGTATAAAAGCAAAAGGATGTAATAGATGTTCTAGGAGAGCAAATGCTCAGGCTTGGTATGCTGTGAACGTAGGTCTCTATTACTTTGACCAGTACCGTATTTGTAGTGTTAGTTGCTGGGGAACGTTGTCTTTAGTCAGTTCATGTTTTTGTGGCATCTGAAGATTACACATCTGATCTAGAATGTCCGCGCCAGAGCATAAATCTAAGCTGTCCTCATGTCTCTGCTAAATGGAAGGATAACACTGCGCTGTTTGCCAATGTCTCTCTCATACACTTATCTCAGAATAGTTACGGCCAGAAGAAACATCACAAGAGCAAAATACAATAATTAGTTGCAAAACATATATTTTATTTTTTTACTTTTAGCATGCATTGAATGTCAAAGCTTGCAGCCCTCTTCTCTGGAAACATAGTATTTTGGGAGTTTACTTCTTTTGTTGTAGGTTGGCATTCAGACAGTAAAGCACACAGGAGTCAACCTACTAAGTGACAATGTGGTCTGACAGTGCTCCATCCATCTACCGCCATTCGTACTTGTGGCTCGATGAAGCAGCAGCATGGCTCCAGAAGGGGCATTTCACTGGCCCATAATAAAGAGATCTGATTTCATTCAGGTTTTTTGTCTGGCGCTGAACCACATTACGTTTTCTCCTTATCTATAGACACTAAAGCTAGATGCTACCTGTGAACGTAAAGCATATCTATGGTCCAAATTTAAAACCATATATTCACTTCCACATTATATTTTTTAATTATGTCTGGCCTACTCATTCTAATCTGAAGAGCCTGCCTTCTGAACTACAGAGGTGCTGAGAGGAGGAGTTTCAGGCATCAATACAGGAATCACAGCTTGCAGGCAGAAAGGAACCATGAGACATGTAGTCCTTGGAAATGGAGAAGCTGCAGAGCTTGCAGGGAGGCAGTACAGGAATATGTGCAATAAGACAGCCAACTCTATTTTTAAGAACAATAAAATACCCCTTTCTGTTTTTTTTTTTTTTTTGCCATCTTGGGTGTTAGTTATTGCAGCTGGTTGATGATTACACCTGATGATTCCCCCATTACACCACAAAAATTTCACTTTTAATAATTTTTTTTTATTATTATAGGTTATTCAGCCAAAACAATGATCTTTTTTTTTTTTTTTTTTTTTTTTTGTGGCTTTTCTGTTGCAAGGAAAGGAAGGGAGAATAACGCTATTAGTTGTCAACAGCAATACATACTTTCCTTGCAGACACTAAGGTGTAATCTAAAAAATTAACCAAATGGAAACATTCCTTTCCTTTCAGACTTTTCAAATACATGAAGTCCTCTGTGCCACTGCCATGTGGTCACACTGCCTAATCTCTCAGTAATTGGATAAGCTGAATGTTATTGTGGTGAGAAGCGTTTGTGCGAAGCTGATAGATGCACAGGGCAGCCATCAGAAATTTTGGGGCCCCTTGCACAATTAGGCATGGACCCCTCTGGCCTCACCACCAACATTCCCCAGGGCCCACCCTCTGGCCGTCCCACTGAATCCGCCCACTGGCCATCCCACCGAGTCCTTCAGTGCACCCACTTCTATTTTACCACTCTTACAACTTAATACATGATAATGAATCCAATCAAGCAAATAGACATCCCCATATATTCAGCAAATAGACATCCCAATCCAGCAAAGAGACGGCCTCATATATTCAGCAAAGAGACATCCCAATCCAGTAAAGAGACAGCCTCATATTTTCAGGAAAGAGACATCCCTTCAGCTGCGTCAGCTTACTCTGCAGCCGCCCTGCTTTAGCAATTGCTAGTTACTACAGCAGCAACAACTCAGTCTCGATGGTTGGGGCCTGGGCGGCCGGGCCCCTCGTAACGCCTGGGCCCCCTACATGTGTATGGGCTGTCCCCCCCTGATGGCTGCCCTGTAGATACACGAACGTAAAGATTACGCCCCAGACTGCTTTCCTCTATGTAAAGTTATTTTTAATGCCAGCCGTGCTGAGGAGCGAGGGAGAAGTATTTGGATGCATTTGGGGTCCTCTTCATTAACATAAATATCATACAGGAGAGCGACCGGACAATTTCCCTTTAACGGAGACGGTGTCAGATTTATAAATAGCAACCTGCAGTGTCAGCCTTGTGAGCCGCCTTTATGTGCTTGCAGCTTTGATGTCAAACTAAAACCACAAGACCCACTGTTGTTTTAAGTTTGGCAGCACGATTAGGTTCAGCACTCAATAGCTTTTCCAGCAAACATAAAAAAAAAAAAGCCTCCCATTTATAGAAAGAAAACATTTGCCTTGTGCATTGTATTGATGGATCTGTTCGGCAGCAATTAGGAACACACTGGAAAGTTGGAAGTTCTCTCCAGTTTCCGATTCCCAGGATCATTCACTATCTGCAGGTTGCAGCCTGGGGCCCTTTCTAAGTTTGGATGTGGAGATGAATTAATTCATGGCAAGATACAGCCATGTGGGGGGGGTAGACTGTGGAGTCATTAAGAGTATTGCGCGATGGATCCAATCAACTGTTCATCTGCGATCGGAGCAAATATATAATTTGTATCCCCTTACCTAGATGTACATACTATGGAAATGTGTTTGTAAATTGTGCCCCTTTTATATTTTGAACTCATTACAAAGTCCATTATCCACTTATGAAAACTGCCAAAATACAGAGCAGGGAAGGAGAGTTTTATGAATGTATTAAAAAGGATGGCGTGCCTGAAAATCGCGTCTGCCTGGAAATGCCTTGAATTACAATTGTGATTTGAGTTACTTACAAAATATACCAATTTGTGTCTCTTAAAGACATCCTTATGCTGTTTGTCAGATTTCCTGCTGCCTGAACAGCAGCTTTAAAGGGACCATGTTATGATGGGATTAATAGAACTTATGTTTGCTGATTTTTTTTTTATTACAAGCTGCCAGTTCCTGAGCGGTCATTCTTCAGTTTTTGTGTCACTGGGACACTGTTAAGTTAAATCTCTCTAACAGAGCTTTACAAACCTGACAAGGGTTCTGATCTTTTACTGCTCTATTCAAAAATAAAAATACAAAAACATTGATTTTGTTTTTACGTTCACTTTAAGGCCTCATTCACATGGGTGTACTGATCTGTAAACCCATGCAATGGGTCGTCTTCACCTGCGTGGGATTCCCAGGTGTTCTGTGCAGCCCAATACAGGCAGCCAGTTCAGATCTGTGACAGGCAGCCAGCTGCATGGATCTCCAAGTGCATTCTGGAGTACACATCTGTGCAGGTCTATGCACGGAATTGATTTAAACAGGCTGTCCACATGGAACACTTGTACATCCTATGCAGGTGAAAAGAGCCCTTCGTACTTATGTACGGATCGGTACACCTGTGTGAATGAGGTGTAAGTCATGAAATTAAAATATTATACTCATTTTAAAATGATTGAGAACACTTTCAGCCCATGTGCCCTACAAGGATCTGTTTTAGCATGTAGTCTGATGTCTGTTCTATGGGCCAACAGGTGAAGTTTGTTTTTGTTTTTTTTCTTTGACTTTATTGAAATGTCACAAAATGACATTTCATTCATTTCCATGTACCACGGCAGAGAAAGACAAAGTCTTCATGTGAGCGTAAGTGCACATCTCTTCTTCTCTACGCTCCACTGAGTTGTGAACAGGGCACATAAAAATTAATGTTTTCTATGTTCCATTGCAGAGACCTGTGTTTTTCAGCTGCAGAAAAATCCAGGTCTCCATGGTGTGAAAGTGTCCGGACTCACAGAGTAGTGAAGTCAGGGGATGGATATAACAATGCTGGAATTTGCAGGCCTTAATTTGAGTTGGCAAAAAAACAGCTTCCATTTTTCTGGTATTAAGTGTTCATGTTTCTTCCTTGGCTGCAAGCAGAACAAACAGGACTCCACCAAGCCTGTGTCTTACAGATGAGTCATCAGCGAGTGAAGAGACATGTGAGTGGTCTGTAACTTTGATTGACAAGCTCTGCAATGCAAGCTGTGGGAACAGAATGCAGTAGGATTTGAAAGCAAATTCTATAGGTTTCTTCTTCTCTATAGTATAGGGACACAACTATGAGATGTAATAGGATTAACAAGTTCATTATCATGCAATAATATTACAGAGCTGTCATCTGGCACAGTCTGAGACCACTGAAGGTTGATGGGATATGAAGTTTTATTTTTAAATGCTGGTACTTATGATGGTGATGCTACAAATCACCAGACTGTCTGAGCCTGGAGAGCAGGAGATCATGTCATTCTACAACAGCACCTCTCCAATCCTCCCGCACGTCTTTGGCGGTGTGTTGGGGCAGTTTAACGAGTTTAACTTAAATTCAGGTAAAGTAGTGTCTGCTTAATGTGATGATTTAAAAAATAGTTTAACTTTATTACAGAATGTTAGGAAGTAATCCACTGCTTCTTTTTATGTATCTTGAGCCGGAAGAAAGCTCTGAATGTGGTCCAGCACAGGAAATTTAAACAAGAGCGCGTACCAGACGGTAATATTTCAATAATTTGAGATAGCCGCTTGCTAGCATTCCAGATACATTTCCCAGAATCATATCTAAAAAGGATTTCAGAACTCTGTGCTCAACGTCAACATTTGTGAACAGTAGAGGGCAGTAGATGGTCAATAAACTTGCATAGACGGGGCTGTATTATATCGCTATCCTGTGCTGTCACAATTTAAATACAGTACAGTTGTATTGCAAGCTGTCAGCACCCAGGAGCATTCTTGACCCTTCCCAAAACATTGCTTGTTGGTTAAAGGTGTATTCATCCTCCTTCAGCTGTTACAAATGTAGTTTTTTTGTATTTGCAACAAAACCTTTATCATTCTAAACATTACATTCCTGTTTTGGCACTGTGAGGGGGGCAGTCTGTGTTATAACGTTTGCATGTTTCCAGTAAGTGCAATATTTACATATTTTTCTGGTGCATACAAAGATCTTTTGTAAAAGGGAGCTATGGGTTACACTGATTTTCATAAAGGTGTACATCTGCAGTCCACTTTTTCCTTGTGTCTTGCTCTTCCAGACGTGTCTGTGTATATGATGTTATAGAATAGTGTGAAAAGTGCACGTACAGGCAGAAATTGATCCAGGTTCTGATACTCGCTCCATAAAATTTAGCCATTTGAGCAGAGACCAGCCGAATTTCGATCAGGGTTGCCTCCCCTACTTAAAAGAAGTCAATTATTTAATCCCTGACTGAACCTAAAAATAACTGTGTATGGCCTGCCTTAAAGTGGAATGCCATCCAAATAATTTTTTCTCTTACGTTCATTGATGGACACAGCTCTTAAGGATTCTGAACCAATAGGTTATATCGCCCTCTACAAGAGTAGGAGACGGCAGAAAAAAAAAGAACTTGGCTATGCCTATAGGCAATCCTAGGTGGTATACTCCCCCTCTCTGCTATAGGTCTTCAGTTTGTTTTCTGCTTAGTCAGGAGTAAGGACCTAGTTCCCTGCTGGGATCTCTGGTCCTGGCAATTTTTTCCTTTTTTTTCTCCTGTGAGATCCACAATTATCTGCCGGACTGGGCGACGGGCTGGATAATCTAGATCCAGTTGTCACCCCAGCCTGGCCAGTGAGCGCACGCAGACCACAGCTCCGTGCTAGCTCTCCCCGTGACATAGCCCCACAGGACGGGATCTGGCCTGTGAGTTAAACGCCTCGCGAGATGGCACAACCAGGTCTCGGCCTCAGTCGCAGCATTCCTCCTGGCCGACTTTTTGATGGTGAGGAGGTTCTGTCTAAAGCGGTGCCCGTCTGGTTCCTGGTGTGAGTAGCTGCCCCCCCTCTCCTACTGGAGGGTTTTGGGGTGGATGCGGGCCCCTCCCTGGAATGGTTGAACTTGTGAGGTCCCCTCCTTCCATGAGACCCCCCTGAAAATTGGTGGTCCCTGTGGGTCATCAACCCCCCCCTCCCCCCCTAATCTGGGGTAGCGTGGTGGTTTGGGATGTGTCTGGGGCTGGTGTATTGTAATGTACTGGAGGAGGGGGCAGGGGGTGCGCTGCCGGCGACTGGGCTTTCAGCTGGGGAGGGGGACACTACCCTTTCCTAATGCTTGCAGCCTGGGCTCAAGAGATCCCAAGGAGCCTCGTGTAGTTGTGCGGGATGGCCATTTTGTTGTAGCCTGGTGTTTTAAATTGCCAGCAGTCATGTTTGTTTTGTCCGGTGACCATTATGTTATTGGTCCAGCATGCTAAAGAGCAGCAGCCATTACAGAGGAGCCTCTGGGCGGCAATCTGGTGCAGTTGTTGCTACTCTGGTATGGTGGTGAGTCTTGTGGGGTTCCTCCCTCTCTCTGCTGCAGGTTTTGCAATGCTATGTTTGCTGGTGACCTAGTGATGCTGCCAGAATAGTGGGGGTGTCCTTTTGCTGTGCTAGACACTTTTTGTGGGGGTCCTCTTCTTTATTAATGGAGTCCTTGGAGCATGTTTCCCCACCTGACCCCCTCCCAGAGGCTGCAGGTCCCTCGATGTCCCAGCAATCCATTGATGCACTGACGGCGGTCCTGGAGTCCTTGGTGTCCCTGGTGGAGGTGGTATTTTGGCGGCAGGCTAGCAAAAAGTGCACCAGCCTTACCCTGCCAAATCAGATCCTAAATCTGACTCAGCTGCCAAGGATGGGGCCCTCCTCTGATGGTGAGGATGATTCCTACACACCTGTAGCTGCGCACGAGAAGGTGCTGGTGGACGCACTGATTGCATCTGTGAGTGAAACTTTAAAAATGGAAGCTAAAGCTGCGGCGGAGATGGCTGTCCACTTTGGCACTCACAAGCTGCCTTGCACGATAAAAGTGTTTATTTATTCCTCCTGTTTTGACAGATTTGTCGCAAAAGAGTGGGAGCGTCCAAAATGTCCCTTTTGTGGTTCCTAAACGCTCTGCGGTGAGGTACGTCTTTGAGGAGTCCGTCCTTAAAAAAGTGGACTGTTCCACCGTTGGTAGACTCCCCGGTTTCCAGGTTGAAAAAGGCAACAATGATTCCTGTTGAGGAATCGCCAGCCTTGACAGATCCAGGTGACAGAAAAGCAGGGGCTGTGGCCCGCAATATGTTCACTGTTGCTGGTTCGGCACTTAGGCCGGTCTTCACCATTGCCCTGGTGTCATAAACTCTGACCGAGTTGGCTAAACTTTTGCGCCGTGACCTAGAGGGTGAGCAGCTTTCCCCTGCTTTTGCTGAACTGGCAGACCAGTTGGTCCAGGGGATGCAGTTTATCTGTGATGCCTCTTTGGATGCTGCTCCCCTAATCTCTAGGCGGTCTGTTTTGGCAGTGGTACTTAGGACCATATTGTGGCTTAAGTATTGGTCTGCAGACCAGACCGCTAAAAAAAGCTCTGACTGATTTACCTTTTCAGGGCGATTGCCAGTTTGGGACTACCCTGGTTGACATCATTAAGAATCTCACAGGGGGGAAGATTACCTTTCTTCCACAGCCTGGGAAGGGCAAAGAACCTCGTTGCAGACGTGGCCCGTCTTTCTCGGTTCACAAGAAGTTTTTTTGTCCCTCAGGGTCCCCTGACAAGGGTTCAAAACCTTTCAAGTCCTCCTCGGGAGGTTCCAAGTGGCCCTGGTCTGGCAAGCCGAGAGCGGGATTCTCTAGACCCACGGACAAGGCTCCTTCAGCATGAAGGTGCCCCCTCACCCGTGCCTTGGGAGAGCGGACATTTTTGCTGGTTTGGTGAATGAAAAATTGGTCCACAAAGTGATACTGTCTGGCTACAAGATCCAATTTCGTTCTTTTCCTCCGGAAGGGTTCTTCCCTTCCTATGTTCATCTGTCCCCAGACCAATTGCAAGCTCTCTTTGGGGCAGTACAGAACCTGCTGCTTCAGGGTGTGATAGTCCCGGTTCCTCTGAATGGTTTCAGGGTTTTTCTTCAAAGCTGTTTACGGTCCCAAAGAAAGAGGGCAAGGTTCTTCCGATCCTGGACC
This sequence comes from Pelophylax lessonae, assembly GCF_965119305.1. NCBI lineage: Eukaryota > Metazoa > Chordata > Amphibia > Anura > Ranidae > Pelophylax > Pelophylax lessonae. Next base: position 208,581,771 of record NC_138777.1, on the reverse strand, counting down.
TCGAGGCCCTGAACTGCTTTGTGCGGGTTCAGAAGTCTATCCGCACCATCATCCCTACATCAGGGGGATTTTCTTGCCTCTACTGACATCAATGCCTACCTGCGCATTCCAATATGTGCCAGACACCAGCGCTTCCTCCATTTTGCTGTAAGAGAAGAACATTATGAGTTTGTGGCGTTACCCTTTGGTCTCACTTCCACTCCTCGGGTCTCCACAAAAGTGTTGGTCCCCGTTCTGATGTTGCTGCATCAGCAGGGGATTGCGGAACTGGGCTATCTGAACGACCTCTTGCGAGTTGAATCCTGTGCTGCCCTGATGGACGACATGGATATCACTTTACGGACCCTGAAAGTGTTTGGTTGGCTTCTAAATTACCAGAAGTCTGCTCTGATTCCATCCAGAAAATTGGATTATCTGGGCCTGACTCTGGATTCAGCTCTGGCCAGGGTGTTCCTTTTCCCTGGACAAACTCAAGAAGTTGCATGCTGCGATTCATCTCCTGCTGTCCAGCAGATGGTCGTCCCTCCGGACTTGCATTCGGGTGCTGGGCCTGATGGTATCTATCTTCGAGGCGGTTCTATATGCACAGTTCCATAAGAGGTCTCTTCATAGGGAGATCCTAGTGAAATGGAACAAGTGTCCGAAGTCTCTGGACAATCTGATCCGGCTGAGCCAGGAAACCAAGGAGTGTCTGTGTGAAGGTCTTACCTAGCCATCTTGGACATGTGCAAACTGCTGCCTCTTATAAACTCTGATTGCATCATCATTTGCCTGCTGTCTGGGTGTCGCACAGTGATGATGCTGCACACCTGACTATTTTAATCACTTGTTGGGTTGCAATCCTCGCCCTTCGATTTGTGCTCCAAGGTGCATCTCTGCTAGCAGTCTTCTGTTCTCTGTGTTCCTCCATGTATGACCTGGCTTGGCTGACAACTCTCTAGGCTCTCGGCCCCACATCGGCAGACAACCCGGCATTGGCAAACTACCCGCTTCTGGATTCGACCCTGGCTTGGATGACTACCCACTACTGGACTTGACCCCGGCTCGTTCCTCATCTCACTTCTCACTCTTGCTGTGCATTTATTGTTGTTTGCTCCAATAAACTGTTTTATTTACCTGCATCCCCATGTGGTCTGATTTCCCTCTCAGGGAGGATCTCTTGTCTCCAATGCCAATCTTCCATCCTGCTTTACAGTCACTGGCTTTGACAGCCTTGCTGTTGAAAGTGAGGTGCTGAAGGATAGAGGTTTGCCTGGGTCGGTGATGCTGACACTGCTGAAGGCTAGAAAGTCTACCTCTAGGAAGATCTACCATCGTACGTGGAAAGTGTACATTTCATGGTGTGAGTCGATTGGTGTTTACCTTCGTACTTTTTCGGTGGCTCGGATTTTGACCTTCCTTCAATGGGGTGTTGAGCAAATATTGGTGTTGAGTACCATCAAGGGCCAGGTGTCGTCCTAGGGTGATCTTCTTGCGCTGACCCTTGGCCATGCATTCTCTGGTGCATACCTTTGTTCAAGGGGTCCACTGGTGCAGTCTCCTTTTACCACTGTGGGATCTGAACTTGGTGCTTTCAGTTCTCCAGAAGCCTCCCTTTGAGAATATTCGGGAGATTCCCCTGCTTACATTGTCCCAGAAGGTGGCCTTTTTGGTGGCTACCACCTCTGCTGGCAGGGTGTCAAAGTTGGCGGCGTTATCTTGTCGTACCCCTATCTGGTGGTCCACAAAGATAAAGTGGTTATTCGCCTGTGTCTGTCATTTCTTCCTAATGTGGTCTCTGATTTCCATTTTAATAAAGACATTGTGTTGCCTTCCCTGTGTCCCTGGCCCAAACATCCTAAGGAATTTGTGTTGCATGCCCTGGATGTGGTTTGTGCGATTCGGGTGTATCTGGCAGCTATGGAGCCTTTTCTGAGGTCAGACTCACTGTTTGTGAGCACAAAGAGGCCAAGAAAACGGCTGTCGGCTTCCACTGCGACCATTTCCAGAAGGATCAGGCAGACGGTGACTCAGGTCTAGTCGATCATAGATCAGGTTCCTCCTTTCCCTGTTACGGCGCACTCTACTTGGGTGCTTAGTGCTTCTTGGGCCTATTGTCATCAGGCGTCAGTGGCGCAGGTTTGCAAGGAGGCCACCTGATCGTCGGTGTATGCTTTCACTAAATTCTATTAAATGGATGTGTTGGCATCTGCGGATGTTTCCTTTGGCCGCAAGGTTTTGCAGGCTGCAGTTTAGAGGGTCTGTTCCCTCTTTGGGAGTGTATTGTTCAGGTTGGTCTCCAGTTGTTTTTTTTGTTGAGTTTCTGTTTACCTGGTTGGCTATTGTGTCTAGTTTTGGGATTTTGTTTGTCCCATCCCCTCATGTTTGGCACTGATATCCCACTTGGGGATGTCTCAATGGTTCAGAATCCTGGAGAGCTGTGTCCGTCAATGAACGAAAGAGAAAATTAGATTTTTGTCTTACCGTAAAATCCATTTCTCTTAGTTCATTGACAGACACAGCACCCACCACTCTATGGAGTTGTATTACTTCTGACACTGCTTGTTACAAAACTGAAGACCTATATCAGAGAGGGGTAGTATACTACCTAGGACTGCCCATAGGCTTAGCCAAGTTCTTATTTCAGCCTAGTGTCCTACTCCTAACCCAATAGTTCAGAATCCTGGAGAGCTGTGTCCAATAATGAACTCCAAGAAATGGATTTTAGGGTAAGTCAAAATCCCATTTTTTTTCTCTCATTTTGACTACATTGATGATGGGTTAGAACCTCTGTCAGGTTTGTTTCTGTTTTATTAACAACTGGAGAGATTTTACTTTAACTTCCTATTCCAGGAAAACAACCGGAAGCAAGCAAGCAATAAAATCTTCTGTTTGTATACCCTTTGTGTAATATTATTAATAGGAGTCCCAGGGCCATCTTTAACGCAGGGCAAAAGGGGCAGCTGCCTCGGGCCCAGTCATTGTTGTGTGGCCCAAAGCAGCTGCCTCTTGATCCCGCACATAGTCGATAAGTGGATCCGGGAGGGCCCAAGAAAGTGTTTGCCCAGGGTCCAATCAATAATAAAGACGGCCCTGAGGAGCCCCTATAATTGCTCTCATGCTTTTTGTCTCAAAACCATATTTTCATGAACAGCACCACTCTCTGGTGAAAACTAGCAGTACAGCTCAGGCAAAAAAAGAAAGAAAGGAAGTAGTTTTTTTATGGGACTACTGTGCCTCACTAATTGGTGTCCCTGCTCTGAAGAGTTCACTCTGTTATGTTCCCACTACAGAGGCGAACGATGGGGCCAGTTTGGTAGAAGCCATTTATTTTAACAAAATGATTTGGAATGTGAATTGAAAATCTGCAAATTTTCAGAAGATCCTATAAACTCCCTGCAGATATAGCCCTGGTGGGAACTCATGACCCAAAGGCTGCAAGACAAGCTAGTCTGGCTCTGGAGGATTTCATTGTTCAAGTTCTGGGACTGATAAATGATAAGACCACACAATTTTAACAAAAGGTGTTTTCTTGTCCCCTTTAATTCCTGAAATGCTGAACTTCCGGGCCAGATGGGAGTAGCTCTGAAGGGCAGGTCCACGCTCAAAACACATCTGTTTTGAATAATCAAGAGGGAAACAAACAGGATTTTTAGAAAGAGAAAAAAAAATGAGAAAGTAAACAGTGTACAGCTGGAAATGCAGCATTTGTACCCTTGTTTTGAGAAAGGGGAAACAGATAATTTAGCATCATTTATAGGATGATTGTATTTTTACAAGGCTCTTTTGAGCCTTTTCAAAGTTAATTACTGCAAAAGTATTATATGATTATACTCCATAGTAACCAAACTCCTGCTGACCTGTCTGCGTCCCAGGATAAGGGAATTCAGTGATGTGTCTGTAAAGTTCCTCATGTGTCTAGAGTATAGTATATCTAGTAGTTGTTAGTCACCTTCAATAGGATCAGCTCTGTAATGTTGAAGACCATTTGGTAGATTATCCAAGCCACCAGTTCTAATGAGTGTCCGTACAACTAGTTTGTAAGAAGATACCATCTGTCTTCCACATCCAATGCAATTTTTAACAACTCGGCACCATCAACCTGATAATTCACACCTTCAGCCATGTGAATTGAAGGATTAGCACCCTTGCAGACTTTCCAACACTAAAGGTAGATGTCCTGAGGAGCCACCAGTACAAAAAATAATCTTTCTTAACCACTTCACTACTACTACACCATAGCACCAAAGATGGCTAAAGCGCGGCTCTCTTGTTCTGGGAGGGTGTCCATGGGTCTAGCATTGGGCACGCTCTGTGACCGCTGTATTCTTTGGACACAGCTGATTACAGGTCAAGGTAAAGGGCAAATAACAGCAGCCCTTTACTATGTGATGAGCTGTGTTTGATCATAGCTGGTCACACGTAAACAGACTTGCTGATTATCGGCAAACCTGTCATCACACGCTGTCACTGTGTGAGGAAAGGAGAGCTGATTACTGGCAAGGCTGACAGGGCACATTTGCACTGATAATAAGGGCACTGATTATCAGTGTCTCCTCATCAGTGCAGCTTATCAGTGCTGCTTCATCAGTGCATTAAGAAACTAAGAAAACTATTTTTTCACCCAAATTTCCGGTCTTTTTTCTGTTTTTTTTTGCTACGTTCGTTTAGCAAAAAAAATAAAATAAAACCCAGTGGTGATTAAATAACACCAAAAGAAAGCTCTATTAATGCGAAAAAAAAATAATGCAAAAAAATGAATATGGGTAGAGTATTGCATGAAAGCTGAAAATTGTCCTGGGCAGGAAGGGGGTGAAAGTGCCTGGTGCTGAGGTGTTAAAGGACTTTTTAGAATATTTAAAGCAGAATTCCTGCTTAGGCCTAATTATTAGCCTTAAAACTGTCCTTTCCTCCCTCCCTAAAAACCTATGCTGACTAACCTGGGTAAAAAAGATGTATGTACTTTCCTATTTTCAGCCCGCTCCGGTCCAGTCACTTGATCCAACGTTCCTGTGTCAGCCAGAAGTGGCTGCAGAGAGAAGGAAGCTCTGACAACAGATCTGCCATGGGAGCCCATGGATGACATCAACGCTCCAGGCTTTACCAGCTGCTGTTGTCAAGCATTTTCTCTCCTCACCTGAAACCACCACTGGCTGAAAAAAAGGGGATCACTTGACAGGACCAAAGCAGGCCGAGAATAGGTAAATAGATACATCCTATTTTACACAGGTTAGTTAGCATAGGTGTTAGAAGAGATGAATGGAATTTTACTTTAATGAAAAAAAATAATCAAATAAAGCCAATGCATTTCCAGGTAAATAAGCCTTCCACTTTTTCAGGGCTGGAGCAGTTGATGTTAAAATAATAATAGCAGAATGTGCTATGGGGACCTATGTTAAGGCTTGATGAAGAGACGTCTCCTGTGGACACTGAAGGGCCGAACAGTGTAGAACCTGAACAGGGTCCATCTGAAAAATATTTCAAGCATGAATCTGCTTCTTTGAAGGAAAAATCACTTCATGGTATATCCATCAGATGTAACTTTCACTTATATCAGACCAGTATTATCATACACATAAAAGCGACACTAAGGATGGGCTATCTAGAATGAAGGGGTTCCACAATTTTCACACCTTCTGTCCTATTCCTGCACAATCAGCGTCCACCTTGACACGTTCTATGAGGATTGCACAAAAGTGTCTGTGCTGCCTGTGTGGGTAAAAATACTGGGGTATTTTCCTGACACTCATTAGAATGTCGACTTTACAGAACAAGTCCAGCTGAATGTCTAATATGTGGTATGATAGTTAGCTAGTTGACTAAACTGGAGAACAAATTGCAGAATTTTAGATTTGTTATATGCTTCAGAAATAAAGCTGACCATATTCTGTGTGCTCAACAAGTGGGTCATGAATTGCAGCCCTAAAGGATTGCAAAGGTATGTGTGGAATCAGATACAGTATACGCCTGTTGGACATCACATTCCAAAGCCATGGGCACTAATACTCGTATGGAGTTTACAAGGTTATACTAACTTTTTTTTTTTTTTGTTAACAAAGACTCTAAAATAAGATCAGCCATGAGGAAAATGCTGTTTGGAGTCTGTTCCTATGTGTACCTCTCACTTAATAAAGCATCTAATCCTTACATGGCTGTTGGAGTCAGGCTGCGAGGTGCAGACCGTAGCAAAAAACTTTTGACTATCGTGAAGTACACAGCTCTCAGGTTTAGGCTTTTGCATTGTATAATATGGTTTTCTTTTTTTAAATTTACAAATCAACCTAATACCTTATCATAAACATGTATATTGTATGTAAACCCAATTACTGAAATCTCATTATTGTGGAACTAAACTCAAAAAGTTGAAATTTGCTATATTATAGGGAACTGTTAGAATACCAAGTGCCGATATTGAGCAAAAGCAGGAAAGACTAAACTATGACTGTGTAGCCTTAGAAAGGAGGCTGGAGTAAATGCAATTATAATAATATTTATTTATAACACAACAAGAAACAATCCACACCACAAACAGTACAAAAGCAATAGTGAAACACAAATGACAAAAGAAAATTACCTAACAAACAAACTACTGTAAGATATACTTTTTGCAGAGCAAGGGGAGTAACTCCGTGTCAGGCAGGAGGTGTAGAGAACAGCCGGTGAAACGAGTAAGAAAGGTGGCCAGAGCTGGGATCAGGTACAAGGGGGACAGCTATAAGGCAGTAAGGGTCAGGAGAGCAAGAACAGAAGCAGGATTTGGGCAAGGGCACCACAATTAGGATGTTTGGTTTAGTGGAGGCTCCAAATACTCTCCCAACAGCCAAAATCAGGTGTTGATTCATTCCTGGCACCTGCTGGTGGACACCGGAACTACACATTTCAGGTCTGAGGGCCACAGTGCCCCCAGTAGGTGCTCTGGTTCCTAACAGGAACCTCTAAAGATATTACCTCTGATTCCACCTGTATTGAATTGTATTGTAACTGTACTGTCTGCCCTCATATTGTAAAGTACTGTGCAAACCGTTGGCCCTATATAAATCCTGTATTATAATAATAATGTGAAAAAAATAGTTAAATAAAAAAAAAGGTATCATTTCATATTCCTAATATGTGCCTGTTTTACCATGTAATTGTCTGAAAAAGTATTCTGTTCTCTTTGTATTGCCTCCTTTGTGTGAAATCCCTGGTGTTCCCTTCAGTCCCTCTACTTTCCTTTTATGAACAGCCCACACTAAGCAGGAGAATACACCATGGTCAGTTCTCTAGCTAGACTGGGAACTTTGCGTGCTTTCCTCCAACTTGTCCTGACACATCCCCCTCTGCATAGCCTTTCACTGGGAAGATCAGTGTACTGCGGTTTCTCCTCCCTCAGCTCTTATGCAGCTGAGAACAGAGATTATGTGATCACTTATAACAAAGGAAATAAAGTATTTACAATTTTTTCAAATCTATAAACAAATGTTTTCCTTTCATTTCTATTTTAAACTTAATGGCTTATTTTACAAGGTGAGGGTTCACATGCCCTTTATATGTGCCTAAGCAGTTCCTTGAAAGATTACCTTTGTCTGGAATTCCTTCTACAAAATAGCTGTGCATTTTCTGGTATGTGAGTGTGCCTGGACACTCCTGTGCCTGCAGGCTCAGAGTTGTATATCTGCAGTATAACATGATCTAAGACACCGCTGTCTCTTACTTCTAGTCTCAAGAGATTTGGAGTGAGGTTTGGTGACATCACTGCTGTGCTTCTCACTTGTCCTCCTTGCTGGAGAAGCAAAGCCCTGCCTCTACAGAGATGACTCTCTCCACACAGACACAGTGCAGAAGAAGGCATGAAAAGACAGCAATGGGGAAAACATCAGCTATAGGGAAACCACAAACAATACTAGCGACTGGTCTTCTACTGTATGCCTGACTTTTTCTAGGCACAGGATACTTTTAATTTCTCTTTTACGTGTTAAATGACAAGGTTAACGTTTTATTTCATATATTTTTTTTTTGTGAAATTTGGGAAAATCTGACTTAAGACACACTGGGGGATTTCAATAAAGTTGCTGGGCCACTTTTCTGGTAATAATTCCTCTTGTTAATGTATTGATGCAAATTAATGAAATATTTACGACACTTTTGGTCCTGACAGCGACTCCTGCACCAAATGCAGGTAGTTTTGAGATGCGCCACTTTTATTTTTTTGCAAATATAACTTTATTAGGGCCAAATGAAAGCATTATTACAAATGAACAAGTTATTACAAATGAACAAGGCAGGAAAAGAAAAACAAAGAAAAAGGAATATGTGCAGTATAGACAACAGCATACAACAAAAATAACTGTATAGCAATCTGCAGATAATCAGCCGTGAATGTGTCTGCGAATATTCTACACATAGCTCATATTGAAGAAAGTATGAAAATTCTCTTCCTTCTCCCTACACCTTCCCTTTTCCAATGATCAGCATAGAGTGGGAGGGGTGTTGGGGGAGAGAAAAAAAAAAGGGGGGGGGGCTGATGATGGGATCGGGCAGCAGGAGTTACCTCCTCCTCTCTCTTAGTATTTTATGAGTTGAACAACTTTTATTCCCTCTTCCGAAAAAATAAATAATTTCCAGAGCCCTCAGGTCTTGTGGTATTGCTCTCGCTTATGTTGCGTAGTAAGTATAAAATCTTCCATTTTGTTTATATCTTCCATTCTATGGCGCCACTTTTATAGTGTGGCACATTGAATCCGTCCAATTCAACATAAAATATCGACAGTTCTTATCTTACAAAAGTGGAGCAAATGAAGACCAACTATCTTTTGATGTACAGAGAGAAAACCGCACACACAGAATTCACTAAAGGGACTCGCGTGCTTTCTAAAAGTGGCGAAGCATTCTCCAAATTGAAGGACAAGTTCTAAACAGGTACATGATTTTGGCGCGTGTTGTTCCACTTTTAAAACACGAGAGACAAAATCTGTCTTCACCAGTCTTTATGAATTCCAGGGGCTGAGTTTCCCCTCATTATTATACAATGCAGTGGTTAATTTCCTTGTTAGGCAGTGTTCAAATACAGCTTACAACTGATAATGACATATCCCAGCTTATTACAGATAGTGTTAACTATAGTAAACCTAACAATAAAAAGAATTTATAAAAAAAAAAAAAAAAAAACTATATTATACCTAACTCCCAGCCCCCTCAAAAACTTTACAGAGAAGAAAAAACTAAGTTAGGATTTGTCAGTCCTGGAGTTTTCAGACAAAATCATTTAAAAAGGTAAGGCAATTTTAAAAATAATTTTTCTAAAGTTACACAATCTTTGAACTATAAAAAATTCAGGATGAAAATAAAGGGTACTTTGTTGTCGGGTTGAAATAAAGCCATTTCACATTGGTCTGGAGAATGGTGGTTACTGGTGGATACAGAGCTCTTGGTTCGGTTTCCAGGTGTGTGGAGAGAAGATACAGGAGGCATATATTAGGGATCCGTGTTTTTCATTAGTTACCATGGGAGCTGATGACTTGGAGGTTACAATATCTCTGATTAAGTATTAGGGATTATGATCCGTATATCCGATTTATTTTATTTTAGAAGCAGAGCTGACATGTATTTATTATGAATAGATATCTGCCTTATGTAGCATACTGACGTCTTTTACTGGCTTGTGTTAATTTCTTAGCAATAAGTAATGTTTACAGCACGTACACTTTATCAGTAAATCCTGCACGGATGGAAAGTTTCAAAGAGAGGCTTTAAATGACACAAAGTGGTGTAATGTGATTGACGGCTCCTCCTTCAGGCATGTGATTACAGCAAGCTGTAAACCTGACTTTTCTCTATTGCAGTTTAATTAATACAAGGTATGTTCCTTACCTCCTCCTGTGATTGGACAACAAGCTAACAAGCTCATCTCTGTGTCGGTTAACCCCCCTCTTCCTGCCAGCATGATTCTTGTTAGCACATGAACACTGCAGCTCACCTGATAGGCTCCTTGTGCTGCTTTCCCTTTTCCCAGTCTGAGCTCTGCTGTACAGGTACTTGTTGCTTTTAACCACTTGACCTCCAGAAGATTTACCCCCCCCCCCCCCCCATGACCAGGACATTTTTTGCAATACGACAATGAGTTATTTTAGCTGACAATTGTGCAGTCATGCAATGCTGTACCCAAAATTAAATTTATGTCCTTTTTTCCCCACAAATAGGGCTTTCTTTTGGTGGTATTTGATCACCACTGGGTATTTTATTTTTTGTGCTATAAACAAAAAAAGACAAACAATATTGAAAAAAAGCAAAACAATATTTTTTACGTTTTGCTGTAAAACATATCCCATAAAAAATTTAAAAAATCAAATTTCTTCATAAATGTAGGCCAATATGTATTCTGCTTCATATTTTTGGTTAATAAAATTTCATTAGGCGTATATTGATTGGTTTACGCAAAAGGTATAGCGTCCACAGCTATAGTATATATACTGGAATTTTTATTTATTTGTTTTTATATTAGTAATGAACGGCAATCAGTGACTTATAGCAGGACTGCGATATTGCGGCGGACAGTCTGACGCTAAGTGACACATTGTGGGAACCAGTGACACTAAGGCTACATTCACACCTGAGCGTAGCGTTTTTCGCGCGTTTTTTACCGCGATTTTTGCGGCGTTTTTTACCGCGATTTTACCGCGATTTTTGTGCAGGCGTTTTTAGATTGAATAGAGATCAATGGAAAACGCCTGTAATCTGCCCAAAAAGAAGCTCATGTACTTTTTTGAGCGTTGGGCGTTTTGTATACAGCGTCAAAACGCTCAGATGTGAACAGGGGCCATTGAAATGAATAGGATTTGTCTTGTTGGGCGTTTTGAGAGCTGATCCTAGAGCAGAAAAACGCCCCAAAAACGCCCCAAAACGCCTAGATGTGAACGGAGCCTTATACAGTGGTCAGTGCTAAAAAAAGTCACTGTCACTGTACTTATGACACTGACCGGGAAGGAGGCAATCAAAGGACTAAATATGTGTTTAACCATTGTTTGTGTGTATTATGTGTGCTGTTTTTACGAAGGGATGTGATGGGTTTTATTCCCTGCTTTGCAGGGAAAGAAAATCCATCACATTCCTGCTGACAGAACAGAGCTCTTCCTGGTTTACATAGGCAGAGCTCTGTTCTGTGTCTCTCGGGTGCCAGTGGACATCTAATGGCCGGCCCCCGTTGATTTGCTTGTGCTGTGTCAAATCACAGCAGAGCCGCGCGAGGGGCGCCACCCAACTTGGAAGTGCCGGATCACATATCTAGTATGTGATTTGGCACAGGAGAGCCGCTCTGCTGCCGTATAACTAAGTTATGCGGTTGGCCAGTGGTTAAAGCTTTGTTCCCACTGGCACACACTTAAGCGTAAGCCCGTGTGAGAGCTGTGTTTGCCTGTATGAGGATGCACAAGTGTCCTGTGCATCCATTGGCAGGCAGTTCTATTCATTTCAATGGGGACACAGCGACTGCTCCCAATTTGACAGCTTTGCAGGTGCATAGCTGTGCACCCACATGGCTGTTCAATAGGGAGCAGAGTTTGTGTCCCAACTGACAAGAATGGGTCGGCCTGCATGGGGATGCATGGAACATCTGTGCATCCCCATGTGGACGACCACAGACCTTGCAGAGGCGTACACCATAGTACACTCGTGTGAACGAGGCCTAAAAATACACTTAATGATTTATTTTTTTATTAAAACTACCTAGAGTTCAGATTTTATCCCTAAAGAAAGATCTGTTCATGAAATAAGCCTTAATGCTCAATCCTAAACTAACCTTGCTGCTAGTTCCTCATCAGAGAGAGTGCTTCCCTTTAAGAACATTCGGGCTGTCAGTCTATATCTGAAAGAGGGCTGTGTATAGTGCCGAAACGGACCATCACCCTCGTTCCAGCATATGGCTGAACTTTCCCTCCACATATGATGGAATGTTCATGTTTAGAAAACTAATCTCTTTTGATCAATTAAAAATGCTGTCAGTGCCACAGCCCCGCGCCAAGCTTTCTGCTGAAACTCCCCGATACATTTATGCAAACCGTCATCCTTTTAAATGAGCGTTTATTGATATATCGCAAAAAAAGGGGTAAGAAGCTCATGTCAGCAAGTGGCGTTGATTTAAGGCAGAGTTTTTGGTCCTCGCATTCTTTAAATTTGAGCCGGACTGTGAAGAAAAACAAATCGTTTTCTGCATAGAGGAAAAGCAAAGATAAGTGTTAGGCCAGGACCTTGTCTCGTCTTTGCGGCATTAGGAATGCATCATTTTACATGGAATATGCAGAGCAAATGGATTGAACATTCATTTGTCTGCTTTTAAGCTGACATTTTCACAGCTTCTCTATAATATATAAGCAAGTTAACTCTTTATCATATTTATAACCTTGACAAAAACCCTGCACCCTCTTGCCCCAGAGGGGTTTACACTCTAATGTCCCCCACAGTCACACACTATTATTAAACATAATAATGCAGTGCTGTACAGAGAACACTGAGGCAGTCCCATCAGCCTCTGCACGAATGGAGTTTGCACTCTAATTTTCTGTTGCATTAATTTTTTATTTTTATGGTTCTGCAGCATTATTTATGTGAAGGAAAGGCCTGCTGTGGGCCAGTCCAAACACTAAGCATTACTATAGACACAAAAAGTGACACGAGGAGTATGAAATATGGCAAAGTACAGCTTGGAGAAGAATGGATATGATGTGGTCTTCTTGAGTTCGATGTCTGGCAGCTGCATTGATAAAAGGTGTTGGGTAGAATGTGGTTTCCAACATCCAGCCTTCTTCTATATCAACTTTGTATCAACATTCCATCATGGACCTGACAGATGTTGGTATAAGAGTTATTAGGAAGGGCTTCTTTATTCTAAGGGTGGTCAAAATTTTGAGTAGGGAGGGTTCTTTACTGTAAGCGAAGATAGGTTCCAGTGCAGAAAGTGTAACCAAGTGTAAAGCCGGCCAAAGATGGAGTGATTTACTTTCCTGCAACCGCTGACTGTGTTGATGGGGGAATTCCTCCTCCTCCTCCGGAGCCTTTGTGTTCTCCCGGCGGGATGAGCCGCCCCCGCCAGGAGAACACATTGATTCTCCTCATTGTCACTGGAGGGCTGTGTTTGTCAAAATGTACTAATAAAAACTTCCTGGGGGGCCCATTAAAGAAAAATATATAGAGAGTAGTCAAATTTGGCTTTTAAGCATTATTAAACCTAAAATCAAAAATGTAACATATTGCAGCTTACAAATTAATATATGTGGGGGCTGCATTCGTTATTTTTATTTTTTTTTCCCCTCTGTTTTAAGGGTGATCTGGCCAGTAACACACCTCCTGTATTAGAGTGACTCCATTCTGAATGAAAAAGGAACAGAGACACCTTTGTACAGCAGCGTTTTCAGTCTGGGGGGGAGGAGTTAGATGGACTAGCAGATTTAGATAAACTAATTGAAGCCAAACTCCAGCTAACACTTTATGAACAGTTTCATCAACAGTTCTGCTCCTTTTTGGAAAAAGGTTTTACCCAAGTAAAAGGTGACCATTGTAAGCACTCCTGACAGTGGTAAAGGGTTTGTCTTAGCACACTAACTGCTACATCCGCAGGACAGCTTGTTTTGTTGAAAAACAACAGGCTTACTGGCAGGATCACCAGGTGAAAATAAAGGAAGCAAAGACAAAAAAAGAAAACTATTGCTGCCACCACATCTAAGAAATGGCTAGCTTAAATATAATAAATGTTTGCTTTTGGGTTTATTACTGCTGTAAGCATTATGGGGGTGTAACTGGACATGAGCCAGTGAACTCTGCACAGCTATGAGGTCACAATGCCATTTACCTCTTGTGGAGCTGCATTGCACCCGTACATGCCCATGCTGAATTACCATTGATTCTTATGTTAGGGTATTTCTACATGTCTAATCTCTGGGCTCTCATTTCAGGAGGGATATTTTGATTCACTGATGATTGTCACATTTTTTGATTATTTGATTGTCACATTTTCTATTTCTGGCTAATGATTAGTATTTGCTTGTAGACCAGGCCCAGAGATTGCAGTGCATATACATCTGCCAGTTGATCTTTATAGTGTGCATTGTAAATAAATCACTGACTTGTGATATAGGGTGCAGATGTGATGACCTCCCCGCTATTGCTGACAGACTCTTCCACTCATGTATGTAATGCGTATTACAAATGCAGCGTGTAGCATACTGCAGACAGGCCGTGGCAGTGAAGGGCCCACAGTGGTCATTATAGCACTTTCCAACCTATTAAACGGGTTTGTTTGTCTACAGTCCCTGCTGAAGAACCTGAGTAGTTAACCATCCTTGGGTTGCCGTGTTTGATGAGCTGTCACTGTATCTCCCTCCCTGTATTATTCTTTGCTGTCAGACGCTTTTTTGGCCTGTCGGCTGCTCTTCCGCCTGCTGGCCCAGGTTTGCACCTGATTTGGGCTCCTGCCCTCCTCCTCTTCTCCCCGTGAAACAACATATCATTCAAGAGGTCCCTGTAGATCTTGCAGAAATTTCATCCCTCTGTCTTGTCAGGCAGCTCTTAGAAGCTTTCAGCAATATGATGGTGGCTTGTGAGGTGCCGAAATACATTACCACTGTTCGCGGATGATGACGGCACAGCTGCTGCACACAGGAAAGACATCCAGCAGGCTCTCAAAAAGATTTTTTTTTTCTAACAGCTTAATTATTCACAGGGGTGAATGTGTGAAAGCTGCTGGCAGCTTAGGGGAGACTACAGAAAAACATTGATATGGCTGAAAAATGATCAAAGCAGGGAAATTTTATTGGAGGAGTTTACACATTCAGTCCTTAATGAATTTTCATTCTTCAGCCGTTATTAGTGGTTTTAATTCATTGTTTCTGAAAATATGGTGGACTCGTCAAACCCTTAAAGTGGACCTGTCTTTAGATATATTAAAGCCTACGTGCAGCCAATATCAAAAATTGAAACATCCGCACAAGGGAAATGACTTGCAGTGCAAAGAATGTATCCCTTGTGTTCATTCCTTTGCTGTCATGGAATGGGATCTATGAACAGAAGATGGGGGGATGACTTATAGCTCCGACACCCTCCATTCATAATAGCTGTAGTAATGGCAGAGCTGGGTGAGCATTGTCAGGCTCCCTTGATGAAAGCTTGTAAAAAACTCTTTAGCTGTATTAACTCCCACCACACTGGAAGATTGCGGCGGTGGGGGTGCAGGTCAGAGGAAGAGGAAGAAAAACATTGCACAGAACAGGTAAGTGTAGGCATGTTTGGTATTTTAATTAAAAAAAAAAAACAAACAAAAAAACTAGGGTTTAATACCTCTTTAAGGCCCCTTTCACATTTGCGGACCGTTCAGATCTGCCTGTCAGTTTTTCAGGCGGATCATTCTGAACAGATGCCCCATGCATCTCTATGGGGCATCGGATGTCAGCGGAGACATGTCCGCTGACATCTGATCCGATCCTGTCCATCAAATCCAGGTGGAAGGAAACCCTATTTTCCATCTGTCTGGTAGATCGGATGGGAACGGACAGGCCGTCCATTCTCATCCGATTCCCCCATAGAGAAGAGCGGGGACCTGACAGCTCTGTCTCTGCACACAATGTGAAGACAGAGCTGCCATCCTTCTGCTGAGAGAAACTGAGTCCGCCGATGGACTACAAGTGTGAAAGGGGCCTTAAGTGATATTAAAGTCTTGTATTTTTTTGTTGTTTGAAAATAACAAACATGTTATACTTAGTTGCCCTGTGTAGTGGTTTTACACAGAGCAGCCCCGATCCTCCTCTTCTCGGGTCCCTTGCCAGCGCCCCTGGCCCCTCCCTCCTCCCGAGTGACCCTGCCCCCTCTCTCTCCTCATTGGCTTTGATTCACAATAGTGGGAGCCAACAACGCACGCTGCTGTCTCAGCCAATGAGGAGGGAGAGCTCTAGACAGCCAAGGCTCTCGTGCAACATCGCTGGATCCAGATGGGGCTCAGGTAAGTTTGCTGCACACAGAATGTTTTATCTTAATTCATAGAATTCATTAAAGTAGAACTATAGACAAAACTTTTTTTTTTCATTTTTATTTTTTGTGATTTGTGTCTCATTGCAGAGATTTCCCTTTACTTACCTGTCCCATAGCCAAACAGAAAGTTAGAGGAAACACCTGCAAATTAAGGGGAATTCCTTGACTCCTAGGGCACCAGAAGGAACTAGTGTCCCCATTGGAAGAGTTCCCCTCTATTACTTTTTTGGGGGCTACCCAAAATTTGGGATTTTCTTTTACTTTCACTTTGAATGATAATGGTAAACAGGACGAGTAGATATGGGAACAGACAACAATAAAAACCTGACAGGTGTTCTAATCCCTCTACAATCTATCCAAAACTAAAAAAAAAAAGTTTAGTCTTTAGATATACTTTAAAAAAAAAAAAAACAACCTGTCTTTAGAACCAATTTAAGAGCATTTTCAGACACGTTGTGTGTAATGCACATACATCTGATGTGGCTGGAGATTGAGGCAGGTGTTGACATTCCCGGCTCTACTATGCTTCAAAGATGCAACTTTCATGACTAAACAGCCTGGGAAGATTGCGGAGATCTGTCTGTTATGCCTCATGTTTCACAGAGCTCTTTGGCAGACAAGCGTGCTTCTGTGTCTAGGTTGCAGTGACATTTTCCCCCATGTAAGTGTACAACTTCACATAGCTGAAACATAAACTCTGAGCCCAGAACATAGGCAAGCTAGGGGAGACTTTTCAGTGCACAATACTCATTGCAGTTATCTTTTCCGGTTAGTTATGATTAAATAAGGTGTAGCACCCTACAGGTAAGTGCTAGGTAAATGTATAGTGGGCCTTGTCTGCCTAACAGCAGGGCTGTGATTTATTTAGTTAGGGTGTCAGGGCTTTCATATGTGCCTGCTGAGGGAGAAGTCTCCCCACTGGCTCCTGTGAGAGGCTTCTTGTATGGCAGTGTGGGAAGCCCAATCAGGGGACACATCCTAGCTTGTAACTACCCCCAGAAGGCAGATTATGCTGCAAAGGATTCTGGGAGTGGGTATAAGTTTGGGGGGAAGTGCGTCGCACGGTGTCTTTGGCGGGAGCAGAGTCTCAGGAGGGAGAGAACGGCTGTCTCTCCTCCTGTCTGAAGAAGCGGATGTCTTGGGGTGTTGCCTGAGAATCCAGAGAGTGCTGAGTTGAGCTGAGGGGATCCGGTGTGCCGAGAACCAGCGGAGAGCGAGAGGGGTCAAGTCCCAGAAAAGCCTACACAGGTCGTGAGTACTGAGGATTGCCCCTGGGGGTCTGCCTGGAGTGTTAGAGGAGGCCACTCCGGAGGAGGTTCTGGGATCCAGTGCCAGCTAGCTGAAAGGGAGTACCTAGGTTGAGGACCCTGAAGTAATAGAAGGGGGTACATAGTCACTGGACCCTGAAGAGCTAAAAGTGTAAAGGGGGCGCCAGCGGTTTGGGCCCTGAATTGTACAGAGTACCAGTTGATAGTTGCAGCTATACAGTAATCCACTGCAAGCTACCTCCAGCCAGTGCCAGGCTGGAGAGAGTAATCAGAGACTTTGCATTGCAGCAGTGTCAGTAGTTCTATGCTCCACAGTCCTGAGTCTTCTGGACCAAGAGTCGAGGATTCAGCACTTCAGCACTATGGAAGCACTTGGTGGGGGGGAAGGGGGATGGGCCAGGAGTGCCAGTGGAGGACCTGAGAAGAGGAGGATCATTCTGCTCTGTGCAAAACAATTGCACTGAGCAGGTAAATGTGACGTTTATTATTTAAAAAAAAAAAAAAAAATCTGCTTTAAGAATCATTTTAACAATCATGATCTCTGACGAGGAATCCTTTAAGACCTTTGTATTTCACTCCCTGTTGTAGGCTCATTGCCATTACACAGCAGAGATGCAATCCTGTCTTGTGCGACTGGAGGGAGTTTGGGCTTTTCACATTTGACATCACACACATGCTCAACATACCAGAACAACGTTCTCTACTCTGCCAATTCCTGAGAAAACAGAGGAGGGATGTAACATTCCTCTGTTTGGCACTACCCATTGGTAGAAATTAAACCACATCGCCCACACACAAACCTTAGAATAGAAGGCAGCTGTGTTCACATCAAAGGGCCTGCAGCATACTCCGCTTCTGATGTGTCTTGTGTCCCATGACGTGTCCAGTTATCCTTTTTTAGGTCTTCACTGAAAACCACAAGCATGTAGCATTAAATGACAAAGCCCATGTGTGGCATTGTGAGAATGATGTGCCCAGGAGTAGCGAACCCATTTGTTATTGCAGCCTAGTCTGGAAGTACGAGTGAAGTTTGCACTGGTATTGACCGTATATCAGCCCACAGCTGATATTTAGAAACCCAGAGGAGCCAATCATTTTTCAAGAATAGCTGGGTGGTTTATGTGAATAATTGTGCCAGTTAAAATAAAGCCTACTTTATGATTTAAGATATTTATATCTTGTGACATATTTTGCGCACACCATACTGGCTTAGACTGTTTAAAAATCAGAAGTATTAACAGAGCTGTTGTGATGGATGAAGTGAGACTCAAAGCTGGATTGTGACTATAGCATGAACTTTTTGTCTACTGGAGAGTCTGGTGGAGGGAAGCAGCTGCTACGTTTAACACATTGATATTCTCTTACCGTAAAACAGTGTCTGAAAGTTGCTTTGAGATCCCAAAATCTAAATCAGAGTCTCCTAAAATAATTTTATGTTGACACCTGAAGTACCTCTAGACATCGATGATGAATCCTAAATCAGGACAAGGCTAGTGTAAGGGCTTGTGAAGATCATGAAATACAGATTGCTTTCAGATGCATGTAGCTTGCATTAGAGATCAGATTGAGATGCTTCCAACTTCCATCTGAGTTCATTCACAAGTGCAGTTGACCTTATTCTGATCTGCATTTGACATTTGAAAATGCTTTAAACAGCTTCAAGCTATTCTTGCATTCCCGTTGACTTGTTAGGGGAGAAAGGCAATTTTGACAGGAAAAGCCATTTAGTAACTTAATGTCCCTAAATATGTCCAGTTATTATGTTTGAAGTAAAAACCCTTTTCGTTTACAGATTACAGTAGTACTGAATACCTGCTGCTAGTAGAAGTATAGCTATATCTATAATGACTGGAATGAAATGCCCCGAATACTTTGTATATAAAACCTCTAGAAAAGAACATAAAAGTTGCGTATTAATCAGACGGCAGTGACTGCAGATTTGATGTGCAGGTGCTCTGAGTCCTGAAACTATCATATAAATTATTCTGAAGCATAATGTGGGATCCTGAATTTTTGTTTAAAGATTCTAGTGGGATTTAGTGTATCTGTTCTGAAATATATTAAACACTTTTGATCTTTCAAATCAAACTGCTATTTTTCCCTTCATACCACAGATTGCAGGACCCTGCCACAACTTCAAGCCAAGCATTCGGCTTGCGGTTGCCATGCAACACATTTACCTTGCAATAAATAGTTTGATAATGGGTGCTACCTGTTCAAATCGGCATATCGTGTTTAAACTGCTACACTTTGCATCGTGACTGCCGAAATGTGTACTCATCCGAGTGGCACAATGTTTACGTGTAAGTGTGCAGTAAAAGTGTGGATCCACTGCCTGTTTTTGCTGCCTGTGTGAAAGGAGCCTTAAACTTGTCAATTTATATTTTTAATTTAACTCTTGGAACAGGACCAAAAAGTACAAGTCTACATTCTTCAATATACAGTATCTTACAAAAGTGAGTACACCCCTCACATTTTTGTAAATATTTTATTTAATCTTTTCATGTGACAACACTGAAGAAATTACACTTTTCTACAATGTAAAGAAGTGAGTGTGCAGCTTGTATAACAGTGTAAATTTGCTGTCCCCTCAAAATAACTCAACAAACAGCCATTAATGTCTAAACCGCTGGCAACAAAAGTGAGTACACCTCTAAGTGAAACTGTCCAAATCAAATACTGGTCAAACTTGTCCCCTTGTGCATTAACTTACAGGCTTTTTGGAGAATTATTAAACTTTGTTTTGAAGTTTTCAATTGGCTTTTACAATGGGATAAAAAATGTTTCACTAGGCAATGTGGTTTAATTTCTACCATTGGGTTTCATAGATAAAATGTAATAAATTGAAAACATGTAAACATACCATTGATATGTTTTTAATTGCTCAAGTGCAATGTTACTGGAGGTTTTATAGATTAAATATTTGGCTACTTTCATTCCACATTCATAGTGGATAAACTGCACATCCGAAGGTCAAAAGGGTTGACCCAAAATCATTATAGCATCCCTTTAATAGCCAAACAATGAATCATGTGATTGAAGCTCTATACATAAAGCATGCAGATGTGGTCAGATGTCCGTGTTTGACCAAAGATTAGATTGGGGCAAAACCTTCACAACTTTGACGTTGGAATATTTGTTATTGCAGAATGTGGTTGATGACTCAGAAGCTGCTGACCTGTGAGGACTTCACATATTTCATTCTGTAGAGTTTACATTGTATGGTCCAAAGATCATCCATGACTATCAGTTTTGTGGGTGAAAACCTCTTGTTATTGAGAGAGGTCAGGAGAGAATGAGCAATAGGGTTTGAGATGACTGGTAGTCCTTAGCTGCTCCAATAACCACCCTTTCCAACTGTGAAATAGAGAAGGCTGTGTCTGAATGCTAAAGACCACACAGAATTCAGCTAGGAACAAGAAAATGAGGCTGCACTGGGTCCCCAATCACCAAACTTGAAGACTGAATATTGGAAAAAAGTTGTTTGTTCGAATGAATCAACCTGACAATGGAGGGTCATTGTAGCATACACAGGCTGTTTCTTTTGTTTTAAGGTGGAACAGGAAGCACATAACACAAACTTATGGCCAACAAATCGGTAGAAACCAAAATAATGCTATCCTGTTAGAGCTTAATCTAAAAGGAACATTTTCAGCACCTGTGAATTAATTCCCCAAACAATTTGGTAAAATAAGAGTCCTGCCTGGTACTGTGAAAAGTGGCCACTGAATCTATTTAAAACTTGAAGTTTCTTCATCTTCATAGCAACAGTTTAATTTGATTTGGGCTCCAAATTAGCAGTGAGGGAGTGTACACAATTGGCAGCTCGACATACTGAGTAATGAGGGTTGGGATGCATTGGAGAGACTGTGTTGTACTTCTTCTTCTAAGGCTCTTCACAGTGCTGCTATCAGAGCCACATAAGAAATCAGTTTGAATAACAGCCACTCTGGGAGTATGGAACTGGTGCTGTTCATCCAAGGGGTAGTATTTTTATGAATTTATTTGAGCAGTAAGTATCTATTGAGTTCAGATACAATGAAATTTTTCTTGTTGGTGTATCTGTGTGAACATTCCATGTAAAACTATGGACTGTGCTTGCACTTCCCTTGCTGTAGAAGCCAACAACTGCACTCTTCTCATTTGGCACAGTTAGCCCATTCAGTTCCAAAGAAATTAGAAAATGTAAGCAATAATCCTTTTATTAAACTCAAAAGGCTTGTATGTCGCCAAAGAAGATGTGATAATACAAAACACTACCAGTACTAAAAGATATAGATTAGGCACAGAACTGGATGGCCTTCTCATTCACCGGTCCAATTCAGGTGATGTCAAAAAATCATACGTAGCCTTGTGGCTCCTATCTGGAAAATTTTGAAACCGTGCTAAAATAAAAAAAAAGAGGGATTGCATCAATCTCGTGCATCACCCAAGACTACCCTTTAATTTCAAAATGTATTAAAGTGATTGTAAACCTTTTAAATGAAAAATTAACAAAGCATATCCTCCCATAGTGTATACTTGTCTCAATCCAAAGCACAGAGTGTGATTTCTGACTGCTCTCTCATTACTTGGCTATCTGCCAGAGTTGCTTCTGACAGCTTATGTCTGCATCACAGAATCCCAGGGGATGGCCCTGCCCCCCCCCCTTCCAGAACACAGCAGATTATTAACAGCCTTAGCTGTGCATGTTTCCCCATGAGACTATGTTGAGAGGGGTGGGTCCTTTCCCTCTGCTCAGGTCTCAGACTAGACTTAGCTCCAAGCTCTATGCTGTGCAGTGTGTGATCAGATCTCCACCCCCTGCCTTCTGGAGCTTAGAAACCGTCTTTGATCTGTGTGTTTTAAACTGCTGGAGAGAAGAGAAGAGTGCAGATAAACGGGTAAAGTTTATGTAGGAGGATTTTTTTCATCTCTTGGTCTCCCCTAATGTTAGTCACTTTAGTGGTTATATGAAAGGGTTTGCAATCACTTTCCAGTACTCAAAAACACATGAAAATTACAGGCATGTAACCATCCATCAAATCCTGCAGACAGGACCTTCTCACATGTCCATCCTTGGTTAGATAGGAGTATACCCTTGACAAAATGCAGATAGTAAACTGTAGCAAGCTAATGTGTTTCGACAGGCAAACTTCTGAATCCATATTGATTAAAGAAAACTCCTTGTCATGTTACATAGTCCCAATAATAATGCGAGAGCCAGGAAAACTTCAAGTCAGCAGTAAAGCTTTCAAACGTGTGTTACTCTTTAAAGGATAAGTTCAACTTCGGGAACATGTAGCAAGTTCCCGTTCCTGCAGCCGCTCCCCGCACTTCCTGTGACAGCAGGCCGGGGATCTTTTCCCTGTACCTGCTGTCACTATTTGAAAAGGGGAACAGCCGTGTGGGGCTCCGCATCATTGATTCACAGATCCCTGTGAATAAAAAATCAGGAAGGGGGCAAATACTTTTTCAAAGCACTGTACATAACCAAAAGCTGTTCTTTGTGAACAACCCTGTCAGTGGTAAATATGTTATTCCCCAGGCCTATAAATGGCTTCACAGCTTGGTCTGTTACAGGAAGTAAAAAAAATAACAGACTTACTGGCAAGATTACTAGATAAAAAAAATTGTTACAGGAGGTTTTTTGTAATAATGCTAGTGACAGACGACATGCTAAATGTAATTTTTTTATTTTTTGCCCATAGTTCAACTTGAATTTTTTTTCCTGGAGGCTGAATATTTGGCATCCAAGGTAGAATCAGATTGGAGGGGGAGACTGATATCCAGGGTGCATTTTTATGTCTATAATAAGCCAACTGATCATATTTTACAGATTGAGAAGGGAAACGGTGACATGTTTTGGCTGCCGATGGGGCGTGTTTGGCTGACCTACCCTGCCCATTTTCCCCTCTGCTGTAATGTTTCAGGGAATATTAGCTGGAGTTCTGTATATTTACACAAACTTCTCTCATGCATTCTTTCTGTTGTAGTGTCTATCACCTCTGTTTAAAGTCTTGTGAACTTTCAAATCAGTTCTGATAAGGTGGATTGTATATTGCAAAGCTAGGAAATGACAGCAGTGCGATTAAAGGTATCCTCCAATCAAAACTCTTGTGATGTATAAAAGGACAAGTGTTCAACTTGTTTTATATTCCGCTAAAGGGTATTGCTATAGTCTACCCTTCTCCTCCTTTGTATTGTTGCGATGCAGGAGAGATTCCAAAAACACACCCACTGCAGGTTCCCTGATGTCTCCTGTTATATCTAATGTAACCAGTACTAAGTTAAAAGTAGAGCCATCCATCTGTGACTTGATGTTGGAGCTACACCTTTATTACATGTTCCATTTTACTTCTGGTAAGGAGAACAGCTTTACACTGTGGTGTGCTACTAACTCACACTGAAGCTGGTGTGGGGTCTCATCTCTTCCTTTCACCGTACATTGTGGACTGTTATTAAAGGAATACTTTGAAAACACATCAGATCTCAATGGGGAAAAATATCATGCTTGATATCTATACTGATATGGACGGGTAATGTGTTACGAATGAAAGGATGCCACATCGTTTGATAGAAATGAAAATTATCAACCTACAGAGGGCTGAACACCCCCAAAAATCAAAGTGAAAAAATAAAGCAGCAACTGAAATGGTAGTTTGTATGGCCCTCACGTGCATGCTCCTAATGAGATGACAGATGGTGTCCTGGGGTATTTCCTCCCAGATCTGGACCAGGGCATCACTGAGCTCATAAATAGGTGGCGTCAGATGGACTGTAACATAATGTCCCAGAGGTGTATTGGATTTAGGTCAGGCGAGCGTGGGGGCCATTCAATGGTATAAATGCCTTAATTCTCCAGGAACTGGCTGCATACTCTTTCCACATAAGGCCGGGCATTGTCACGCACCAGGAGGAATCCAGGACTCACTGCACCAGCGTACAGTTTCACAATAGGTCCAAGGATTTCATCCTGATTCCTAATGGCAGTCAGGGTGCCGATGTCTAGCCTGTAGAGGTCTGTGCATCCCTCCATGGATATGCCTCCACAGACCATCACTGACCCACCACCAAACCGGTCTTGCTGAATGATGTTACAGGCAGCATAAGGTTCTCCACGGCTTCTCGAGACCCTTTCATGTATGTCACAAGTGCTCAGGGTGAAGCTGCTCTCAACTGTGAAAAGCCAGTGGCGGACCTGCCAATTCTGGTGTTCAGTGGCAAATGCCAATCAAGCTCCAGGGTGTCGGGCAGTGAGAACAGGGCCCACTAGAGGACGTCGGGCCCTCAGGCCACCCTCATGAAGTCTGTTTCTGATTGTTGGGTCAGAGACATTCACACCAGTGGCCTGCTGGAGGTCATTTTGTAGGGCTCTGGCAGTGCTTATCCTGTTCTTCCATGCACAAAGGAACAGATACCAGTCCTGCTGAAGGGTTAAGGACCTTCTAAGGCCCTGTCCAGCTCTCCTAGAGTAACTGCCTGTCTGCTGGAATCTCCTCCATGCTCTTGAGACTGTGTTGGGAGACAAGGCAAACCTTCTGGCAATGGCACGTATTGAAGTGCCATCCTTGAGGAGTTGGACTTTCTGTGCAACCTCTATAGGGTCTAGGTATCGCCTCATGCCTTAATCCCTAGTTTTCCTCTACAGTTCCCATTTTGCCAGATCCCTCCCCTAGGTAGTGAACTAAAGGATGGATGTTATATTGGGATGCACCTCTGTGCAATACAACAGAAAGGGGCTTGCTTGCATCAAAAGGTAAGCTAGCTGCTAATATTTTAATATCTGCATACATCAACATACCTGTATATCATGATATTTGCAAATATTTGTAAATATCTACATGTCTTTAATTTCAGTTTTAAGTATTTTTAAGTAATTTGGAGTTTATTTTTAACATATATTCTAATTTATGTTATGTTATTGGTGCACACTCAACATTTGTATATACAGCATGCTTGCTTGACATCACCAGGTAGGAGTGTGGAGTGAGAGCTCACATACGCACCTAAGAAGGGGTTACCCTATGGTTTGTACCTCCTTGCAATTAGTTTAGTTGCAAAAATTTAGAGGTTGTGTCTCAGTGCAGCAGGCTCTGAGGAAGAGGCAGGTCCTCGAAACGCGTTAGCCAGTCACTGCAAAGATTTCATATCTGTGAAGCGACTATCCAGATGCTGCAACAGAATTGATTGATATGCCTTCATGTCATCTTCGTTTGTGAGTATATATCTGCACTTACTTTTAATAAAGCCATTTTATTTGAGGTAATGCGCTAGGCCGGTGCACCCTCTGTCTTTTTTTGTTCTTACAACAGACACATATCAGATATATGAAATGTTGGGGTAACATACACTTTAAATTTAGGACAGAATTTCATATTTGATAGAGAATCTGGTAGGTTCTCGTCTGCTTTTCTGGAAAACCAAGGTGGGTTTTAGGGAGTCTCCTGATTACAGCTAGCACAACTGGCAGACTCTGCCACGTAGGAGTTAGCTAAAGAGAGATAATATTCCGAGCTGTGGAGGTTCTTGTTATCACACAAAAACATTATCTCATAAAATCCTGTGTGGCCGGGCACTGGACTTTTCCTGTTTCCAAATACAGAAAATAAAGCCAACCGTTCACATCTACATGTCAGATAAATACAGGGAGAGGATGTGGGGGTTCAGTCATGTTGATGTGTATACAGGCAGAGGCCTCATCGAAGGGCTTTTTTTTTTTAAAGCAAATAATACTTTGCAAAGGAATTTTCTTGTAGCCTAGTAAAAGTGTTAAAGATTAAAGTGGTTGTTAAGCAACTTGTTGGTGTTAATACAATCCCTCTGTTTAATAACAAAATTTACCTCAGTGTTTGTGCCATATGAAAAAAATGTATTTTTTTTTTTACCTTATTTTACAGCATCTCCCGGCGCTCACGTGACTCCTCAGCTCTCTCCTCTCCCGGGCTGACATCTACAGCGGGAGGGGCAAAGAACTCCTGCTGATGTCAGCCTGGGAGGAAAAGAGCAGAGAGTCGAGGAGCCAAGTGAGCACCGGAAGGGGCTGTAAATCAAGGTAGCAATCATCATTTTTTCCATATACCACAGACACTGGGGTACATATTGTTATTAAACAGAGGGGATCGTATAAACATATAACAATTATTAAGGCAGCATGAGGGGAAGTGGCGAGCACTGTCACGAGCAGACAGGCAGAGAGGGGAGGGGGGGAGAGGACGGTGGAGAGCAGAGAGGAGAGCTGCGGATGACAGAGGCACATAAACTGACCATGGTGTCAGGGCTCAGCAGCTCAGCTGCAGTTCAGTTTACAGGGGGGGGGGGGGGCAGAACCAGGCAGGATCAGCCAGGTATTTTATATGAAACAGGGGGACAAATTACACAGCAAAAGCACTGTGCTGTATATCATGCTTTAACCCCTTAGTGCTGACAGAATGCAAATATGCAGCCTCGGCTTTAGGGGGTTGTACCAGGGTGATGCCTGCAGCTAGAGGCATCACACCCTGGTACTGTTGTTTGGAGCCGACGGTCGGCTTTCTTGTAATGACAATCGATGCACTCGGCTGTCATTACAAGGAGTTGGAGGGGATGTTCCCCCCCACCTCCAGCCGCCTTCTGCGGCTCGCCCGAGTCTCCCGTCCCACCTGGAGATCCGAGTCACCAGCCGGCACGTCGGCCGGCTGCCCGAAGTCCCGAACAAAGCCGAATTCGGCTCTGATCAGGTCTCCGATGTAAAAACCCTGAAGCAATGTCATGACATCACTTTTGGGTACTGGAGCCTTAAAGGCGCCAGATAAAAAAAAAAATGACTGCATTCAAAACAGCCGAACTTGGTGTTTTGAATGCTTTTAAGTGCAGAGGAGGGGTTTGGGGTCTTTTAGACCCCAGATCCCTCTATAAAGAGTACCTGTCACTGCCTATTACTGTTTCAATGGATGTTTACATTCCTTGTGACAGCAATAAAAGTGATCAAAATTTTTTTAAATGAATAGTGCAAAAAAATAAATAAATAAGAAAAAAAAGTTAAAGAGCCCTGTCCCTCCATGTTCGCGCGCAGAAGTGAACGCATATGCAAGTCGCGCCCGCATATGAAAACAGTGTTCAAACCACACATGTGAGGTATCGCTGCGATCGCTAGAGCAAGAGAAATAATTATAACAAAAGACCTCCTCTCTAACTCTAAACAGGTAACCGGTAAAAAATTATAAAGGGTCGCCTACGGAGATTTTTAAGTACCGAAGTTTGTCGCCATTCCACGAGTGTTCGCAATTTTAAAGCATGACATGTTAGGTATCTATTTACTTGGTGTAACATCATCTTTCACAATATACAAAAAAAGTGGGCTAACTTTACTGTATTGTTTTTCTTTAATTCATGAAATTGTATTTCTTCCCAAAAAATTGCGCAAATACCGTGTGACACAAAATATTGCAACAATAGCCATTATATTCTCTAGGGTCTCTGCTTAAAAAATATATAATATTTGGGGGGTTTTAAATAATTTTCTAGCAAAAAATACTGATTTTAACTTGTAAGCAACATATTTCAGAAAAATGCTTAGGCTCCAAGGGGTTAAGGAAACAGGATATGTATTTATTTTTTTAGGGTAACAAATGCTTTAACTGTCCAAGGAATGCGGGCACAAAAAAAAAAAAAAAAAACTATTTTTACTTGCATGGGATAGTGGGATAGGATGATGAAAATCAGCAGAGCTTAATATCATCACCAAGCTAAGGGAAATTGACAGCCTTTTTGCCTTTAGTGAATCAACCACCATGTGTCACTCCTATGAGCCATGCCCATCTATGTCCTGTATGTTAAACCTAATGCTTGGTAATGTTATCCAATATTATTCCTTGGATTCACTGTATCTAAAGCTTTAGCAACTGTGTCTAGGAAACCTGGCCTCTGCTTTTACACTTGTAGACAGATTCTGCTCTCTATTTTTGTTACATTAACTGGAGAGAAAAATAAGTCATTAAAGAGTAATTTAAAAGTATACAACATTGCCTGAGACTTGATTCTTCTCCAGATCACACACTGTGAGACAGACACGCCATCTCGCTGCTCTGTCCAGGGACCAATGATCACAGCATTCACCAGGCTACATTGTGAGAAGTTTCAGAGTCTTAAAAGGATAAACTACTTACATGTCTACAGTCTTGCTTGATTATGTAATGAACAAAATTTCCCCCATGTACATATGTATTTATAAACTATCAATATTCTTTCTATACAAAAAATTTGGAAGACACAGTTCACCTTTAACAAAAAAGCTGCTTATGCAGGTAAATGAAGCCTGTAGGTCAAAAACAAACTGAGCAGCTTTGACCAAAGTCGGATAATGCCCTTGCTATAGATGTAGCCCATTTATGTACCCCATGAAGCCTGACTTAAAAAATCCCTGAGATGGCATCATCCTATACTGCTTGTTGCTAGTATATTGCTAAGAGGCTCCCAGCTGTTCTTGTTCACCTTCACTGTCACAAGAGCAAGGTCTTTCTCTGATTCAAACCCCATCATCACATGCGTTTTCTGTCCCCTGATGCAGTAGCTCTAAACTCAGCATTTGAGAGCTTGCTCCTGTAATGGTGGATGTGAAAAGTAATAGCTGAGAATCTCTTAGCAATGTCCTGGCAACAAGGCAGGACAGGATGGGAGTTTTTCAGTTAGGTTTCAGGAGGTCTGTACATGGTCTATAGCAAGAGCATTATTCAACTTTGGTCAAAGCTGCATAGTTTGTCAAATGGCACTGCCTGCAATGCATGTGATTGTGATGCAGTTGTGTGGCATTACAGGGTAAAAGTCCTTGTAAAGTCACATATATTAATTACTTTGATCCTCTCTGTTTTTGGACCATGTTTAGTACAGTTTGTGTGTGTTTTTTGTGTGATTTATAATGCTAAATACCTTCTATGCACAGTGCTGCTGTGCAGTCATGTATCCTCCCTCTGCTTCCCTTCCCGATCTAAGAGACTACAGTGGGAGGGGGGGGGTTTGAGATTCCCTTCTGATCTTTGTAAGATGGCAGAGGAATGACATGTGGCTGCACAGCATCACCGTGCAAAAAAAGCATGTAGCATTAACATTTTAAGAAAACACATACACACTGTACTAAACATGGACCTAAAACAGTGAGGATCAAAGTAATTAATAGATGTTTCTTTACAAGCACTGGAGCAGCTGCCGAGGATAGTATTATTCAAGGCAGGAGGAGATCGGCTTCACAGTTCACATAGAGACCACAAAAATGACAGAGGGGAAGATGCTGAGAAGAGAGCTGGATGACGAAGACATGTAATCTGACCACGCTATCATGGATCAGCAACCAATGATTAGCATGGTCAGTACACACAGGAAAATACATAGATAGACAGGATCAACCAGGTATTATACAACACGGATAGTGTGAAAGCACTATGCTATTTATCATGACTCAAAGCAGGGGTGCCTTTTGAAGAGCGAGGGCCACTTAAGCAACCTGTTAACCGGTCGTGGGCCACAATGAGCAGAGCAGGCAGATGACAGGTCCATGTGCACTCTGCATGTGCAGAGCGGACATGGACACAGCCCATGCTACCCTATGGGCCTCCGATCTGATCCACCCAGACAGAAGATGGATGCCCTTCTGTTTTTTTTTTGTTTTTTTTTAACGGATCGAATTGGAAGTAGGCGGGTGTAAATAGACACAAGTCGGATTGGGTCAGACTGATCGTTTGACAGGGGCCTAGGGCTGCAGTTTACCCACATCATGGGTGCAGCGCAGTGAGCCTGTGGCTTTCCTGCGGGTTAGCTGCACTTTGCCAAAGACTTCTATTATATCCTGCAGGTGTGGTGCAGTGCAGTTTCTGAAAGTGCACCAAACCCGCAGGTAAAACAGAAGTCTATGGCTCACTGCAGAACAGATATACCCATATACACTGTGATTTTAGTAATAGGCATACCTTTAATAACAGTATTCCATTCAGGTATCGCCAGCTGTTGCTGTCCTAGGCAGAGCACATTTGGTATCACTCCACCTGTGAGAGGAGCCGGCGCTATACAGGAAATAACGGCTTATGCGGCTCCACTCTGTAGCCGCTTGCTTCCTCTACCATCGGCTTCATTCACAACACCGATGCTCTGAGATAGAGGGTTGGCAATCCGCGATCTGGGTTAATTGACCCACCATCCCAGAGCAGGAGGTCACTGGCCACTGATTGGGCACCCCTACCTTAAAGGCTTTTGTTTTTTTTTTTTTTAGGGTTACAATCACTTTAAATCAGATGGTGAGGAGGCGATATAAGGCCTCCTCAATGCCTGTCAAATGCCCTCTGAAAAGCTATCCTGAACATGGAACACTCTTCAGAGTGTACCACAAGTTTGAAAGAGCCTTTACGTGATTTTAAATTAACATGCAGAGATGCATGCTGATGTGCATTTTAGGGAAAAGGAGGAGAGGTCTGCTTTAAGAGAGCTTTTAGGATAACTCAGATCAGGGGCGTAACTACAGATGTTGCAATTGCAACCGGGCCCCATGCTCCAGGGGGCCTGTGCGGCGGGGGCAGCATGTAGAGAAACCACTGTCCTCCTTTTTCCTCCTGTAGCTGCAGGAGCAAAATGGAACAGATCGGTTCCTCTGTATGCTGCCCCTGCCACTCCTATCCAGTTCACTTGTGTTCTGCCATCACTGGGCCCATGTGTGCTCCCCTGTTCCCCCCCCGCACTGTGCTGCCCATCCCCCCCCCCCCCCACTGTGTTACATTCCCTCTGCTGCAGGGGATGTGTCACAATATATATATATAAATATGTAATTTACCAGCTCCTTCCTTTTCTGAATGGACTTAGTCTTAGTCAGTAACATTGTAAAAAAATAAAATGAAATGATAAAAAATAATACAATTAAAGTACCATAAAATAAAAACTACTGACACCAGTGGGACCAGGCCCTGGCATTCCACCATTGTGGGAAGGCCAGAAGATGGTAGGAAGGGGGCCCACTGCAGAACTTGTGAAAGGGTCCCGTTGCGGGACCGTATTAACCACTTTACCGCTGCTCACTGAGCCTCTACTGCGGCAAAGTGGCTCGATAACGTCTGACGACGTAGACCTACGTCGCCAGACATTCCTCTCTCTCGGCGGCGTGCGTGCACCGCCGGAGGCTCGCTCCCGCTGTATTCAGTCACAGCGGGAGTCTGGCCAGGGGAGGAGCGGCGGTGATAACCGCCGCGCTTCCCTGATCGTCGGGGAATCGAGTGTGGAGATCCGCCCGCTTGTGTAAACAAAGCGGGCGGATCTCCTAAGTGACAGGCAGGGTCAGATTGCAGGGTTCAGCATAGCTGAACCTGCGATCTGTCCCTGTGTCACTCAGTCACCTCCCCCCACACATTTCAGTAAGCACCAGGCATACATTAACCCCTCCCTCTCCAATAAAAATTAACCCCTTCCCTGCCAGTGTAATTTTTACAGTAACAGTGCATATGTATAGCACTGATTACTGTAGTAATGTCACTGGTACCCCAAAAAGTGTCAAAAATGTCAGTCAGGGGTCCGATCTGTGCGCCGCAATGTCGCAGTCCCGCAAAAAAAAAAAACGCAGATCGCCGCCATTATTCGTTAAAAAAAATAACACCAAAAATGACAGAAATCTTTCCCTTAGTTAGTAAACGCAATAACTTTTTCGCAAACCAATCAAAATACGCTTATTGCGATTTTTTTATACCAAAAATATGTAGCAGAAAACAAATTGGCCTAAAATAATAAAAAAGTTTGATTTTTACATTTTTGGGGGGGGGGGGGGAATTTCATATAAAAAAATGTGAAAATATTGTTACCACCCAAAAAAAAAAAAGCTCTGTTTGTGGGAAAAAAAGGACGTAAATTTTGTTTGGGTACGGCGTTGCATGACCGCGCAATTGTCAGTTAAAGTCGCACAGTGGCAAATCGCAAAAAGTGGCCCAGACGTAAGACAGCAAAATCCTCCGGTAGTAAAGTGGTTAAAGGGCCTCGCAACGAGAGTAAAGGGCCCCAGGATCAGTGAGACGAGCCCCAGGCTTAAAGGGAAGAGCCCCGACTGGGGGTCCGGAGGGCCCTTCATGGTTTCTTGCACCGAGGTCCTGAAGGTTCTAGTTACGCCTCTGACTTAGATCCTTTCCAATAAATTAAGAGTTGGGGCTCTTTCACACGGCCGCTCAGTGTGAAAGCTCCGCTGCGGGACTTTTTTTTTTTTTTCTTTTTTTCACGGAGCGGATGACATTTGTGTCATCCGCTCCCTATGTCCGCATATCATCCCATCCGTTTGTGGATGATATGCGGACATAATGCAAGTCTATGGGGATTGCTGATGACACCGCTGACATCCGATTTTCCTTCCTTTCCGTTTTTTGAATGGAGGAAAAATAGGGTTCTGTTCCGTTCCAAAAAACGGAACAGAACTGAAAGGAGGAAAATCGGATGTCAGCGGATGGTCATCCGCTGACATCCGCAATGCCATAGACTTACATTATGTCCGCAAATCATCCGCAAAAAAATAGGATGATTTGCGGACACACGGAGCAGCCGTGTGAAAGAGCCCTTATTGATACAATGTTTACAATAAGTTAACCACATCTTTCTGTTCATGGAGTGAGTTCCCAATAGTATATTTTGTGTAGGCTGTCCTCATGGGCGATGCTCAGCACCAAGAGAATTCTGATACCATATATATTTAAATTTTTGATACGTTTCAATCACAATACTCATACAATATCTGGCTGTGAACACTGAAATCTTACATTTTAATTGCATTTTCTGCTCATGTTGCTGTTCTGCTTCTTCGTGAAATGCTGCTCCGAGCCCCTCTGCGGGTGATGTTCACAGGTACATGGGATTTGTACTGCAGCCAGGCAGCTGCACAGCACCTGTAGCTCTTGATCATTGACTCGTGTGTGTCTGACCTTTGTAATGAAATTAGTCTTTGGGCTGTCAGCACTCCCGAAAGAGATGAGTGATCCTGCTATCGGTTGTAGAAATGATCACAAGCTCCAGATACTTTTATCTTCTTCCCCATTACCCCCCTGGTATAATATTAATCTGAATGTGCTGTCCATTCCACTCAGCGAAAGAGGCTCTGAAAATGTATCCAATACTCCGTTCCTTTGTGTCGTTGCTGTCCTTCTTCGACAAGTCGCAGCTGAATCGGGAAAGAGGATACCCTGTGACACACTAGGAGCGCTATATACGCTGGTATAGAAAGGGGAGGGGACAGACATTTTTTGAGTGTCAGTTACTGAACTGCTGATGAGTTAATTTTCCCATTGTAAATAACAGAGAAGTGATGGTTGTGTGTATATTGTGATGGTAAATTACAACATCACCATCTTAAAATCATGCCCATATCATTAAAATAGACATCTTTTTTAGCTGTCTGGGAATACAAAATTAATTGTGGATGCTAAAGTATCAGTTAACAAACACCACATGGCGTGCTTTCGGTGAGGTGGCGTAAAGTCTTGTGAATAAATTAATGAGTAGAAACAACATAATGGGCTTATCAGCGGCATTGCACACTCTTCATAATTTAACACAAAATGTATTTAGAAAATAACAAATATATATATATATACATATATATATTAACCACTTAAATTTTATGCATGTATGTGATTGGCCTCAAGCAGTTATACCGGGGTTATGGCTGCAGCTGTATGCCATAACCCCCTTTTTTGTCCCCACAAAATTGGGTTGTATATTGTGTTTTCTTTGCATTAAAATTCAATAAACTGTTTTTTTTTACAAAAAAACTTGCATTTGAAAAACCACTGCTCAAATATGTGACATAAAAAATTGCAATGACCACCATTTTATTCACTAAGACCTCTGCAAAAAAAGAAAAAAAAAAATATTTCTCTTTCTCTCTCTCTATATATATATATATATATATATATATATATATATATATATATATATATATATATATATATATATATATATACAGTGGGTACGGAAAGTATTCAGACCCCCTTAAATTTTTCACTCTTTGTTATATTGCAGGCATTTGCTAAAATCATTTAGGTTCATTCTTCTTCCTCATGAATGTACACATAGCACCCCATACTGACAGAAAAACACAGAATTGTTGACATTGTTGCAGATTTATTAAAAAAGAAAAACTGAAATATCACATGGTCCTAAGTATTCAGATCCTTTGCTGTGACACTCATATATTTAACTCAGGTGCTTTCCATTTCTTCTGATCATCCTTGAGATGGTTCTACACCTTCATTTGAGTCCAGCTGTGTTTGATTATACTGATTGGACTTGATTTGGAAAGCCACACACCTGTCTATATAAGACCTTCCAGATCACAATGCATGTCAGAGCAAATGAGAATCATGAGGTCAAAGGAACTGCCTGAAGAGCTCAGAGACAGAATTGTGGCAAGGCACAGATCTGGCCAAGGTTACAAAAAGATTTCTGCTGCACTTAAGGTTCCTAAGAGCACAGTGGCCTCCATAATCCTCAAATGGAAGACGTTTGGGACGACCAGAACCCTTCCTAGAGCTGGCCGTCCGGCCAAACTGAGCTATCGGGGGAGAAGAGCCTTGGTGAGAGAGGTAAAGAAGAACCCAAAGATCACTGTGGCTGAGCTCCAGAGATGCAGTCAGGAGATGGGAGAAAGTTGTAGAAAGTCAAACATCACTGCAGCCCTCCACCAGTCGGGGCTTTATGGCAGAGTGGCCCGACGGAAGCCTCTCCTCAGTGTAAGACACATGAAAGCCCGCATGGAGTTTGCTAAAAAAACACCTGAAGGACTCCAAGATGGTGAGAAATAAGATTCTCTGGTCTGATGAGACCAAAATAGAACTTTTTGGCCTTAATTCTAAGCGGTATGTGTGGAGAAAACCAGGCACTGCTCATCACCTGTCCAATACAGTCCCAACAGTGAAGCATGGTGGTGGCAGCATCATGCTGTGGTGGTGTTTTTCAGCTGCAGGGACAGGACGACTGGTTGCAATCGAGGGAAAGATGAATGCGTCCAAGTACAGGGATATCCTGGACAAAAACCCTCTGGACCTCAGACTGGGCCGAAGGTTTACCTTCCAACAAGACAATGACCCTAAGCACACAGCTAAAATAACGAAGGAGTGGCTTCACAACAACTCCGTGACTGTTCTTGAATGGCCCAGCCAGAGCCCTGACTTAAACCCAATTGAGCATCTCTGGAGAGACCTAAAAATGGCTGTCCACCAACGTTTACCATCCAACCTGACAGAACTGGAGAGGATCTGCAAGGAGGAATGGCAGAGGATCCCCAAATCCAGGTGTGAAAGACTTGTTGCATCTTTCCCAAAAAGACTCCTGGCTGTATTAGATTAAAAGGGGGCTTCTACTAAATACTGAGCAAAGGGTCTGAATACTTAGGACCATGTGATATTTCAGTTTTTCTTTTTTAATAAATCTGCAACAATGTCAACAATTCTGTGTTTTTCTGTCAGTATGGGGTGCTATGTGTACATTCATGAGGAAGAAGAATGAACCTAAATGATTTTAGCAAATGGCTGCAATATAACAAAGAGTGAAAAATGTAAGGGGGTCTGAATACTTTCCGTACCCACTGTATATATATATATAAGGATTGGGAGTTCTAAGTAATTTTCCAGTAAAACAAAATGCTGATTTTTACTTGTAAACAAAAGTGGCAAAATAAGCCTGGTCTTCAAGTAATTCATAAATTGCAATATTTTATTTAATTTATAACATGAAAATGTAACAAATAAACACAGAAACAAAATAACCCATTAAAAAAAATGCTCTGATATAATTATTGGTAACTTACTGTAAAGTTGATCTGGCACCTCAATTTTACATATACATCATACAGCAGGATAAATAATCATATAATATTTATACATATGATGATTTAGGAGCACAACCATATATCAAATAGTTATTTAGTCTTTTGCTAAGCTGCAAACTGGCTATTCCTCACAAAAATAGTTGAAACAATGTTGCAGTCAATATTGAATTAATCCTAAGACCCGTTTCACACAGGGGGACGGACCGTTCAGATCTGCCTGTCCGTTTTTTTTGGCGGATCTGAACGGATGCCCCATGTATCTCTATGGGGCATCGGATGTCAGCGGAGACATGTCCGCTGACATCTGATCCGTCAAATTTGGAACGGAAGAAACCCTATTTTCCATCCGTCCAGCGGATCGGATGGGATTGGATGAGAAAGGACAGACAGTCCGATTCCCCCATAGAGAACAGCGGGACCTGACAGCTGTGTCCCTGCACACAGCACGGAGACACAGCTGCCATCTGCCTGCTCAGCGGGGGATTGGCAGATCGATCCCCCCCTGAGAAAAATGGAGTCCGCCTGACGGACTCCCTGTGTGAAAGGGGCCTAATGGCTTGTAAATTACAAAGTATATCCAGATGTAGCTTGTGAATAATGTCCGATATGTCAACATATAAAATTAGGGACACCAAAGTTCCTTGGTGCAACCAAGGAAAAAAGCATAAGTTAAGAAAAAACAGCAATACAAACAAGAATCCAAGTTATGTAGTATCCACTTGTGGCCAAGTATTATACCTGTCATTCTACCCAGCCAGACAATCTTATAAAGCAGCTACACATAGCTCATTGTAAAGTGTACCTCCAACATTCACTCTTGATGATGAAGACAGGTAACCCTTGCTTGTCTGTGAGCTGTGAACAAATATTGGGTATACCACGTACACCGGAGCAAGAGGAATCATTTTAATAAATCACGGTTAACTCTAAACTGATGAACCATCAAGGCACTTAAGATGTTGTCTATTTGTTTTTTGTTTTTAGTTTTGAGGCTTGGCGTATTTACTTGGCATAAGTTGTTTTGTACAAAATTGTGGCGTATCATTTGTGTGCGTGCTAAAATTATAATGTATTTTTTACTAAAATAATATATTTAATAAAGTAAAGCAAATATCATGTAAAAAATTGCAACTACCATCTTAAGCTGCAGACCTCCTCCTCTAGATTGCACCATGAGTGAGCATGCAGTTAGTGCATTGCTGAAGACAGATATGGATGTCGATGAACATGTAGAGTGACCTGCAGAAATGAGTTTTAAAGATTAATTCCATGCTGGAGTGCTGAAACCACTTGATAATTTTTGGGTTCCTCATTTATACCTTAATTTATACTTTATTAGATCACATAGCTCTTGTACATGGGCTCATCGGTGTAAAGGGAGTGCCCCATTAAAGTGATTATAAAGTCTCGTTTTTTTTTTTTTTTTTTCCTTTTTAAATAACAAACATGGTATACTTACCTCCTCTGTGCAGTTGGTTTTTAAAAAGAGCTGTCTGGATCCTCCTCTTCTCAGGTCCCTCTTCTGTACTCCTGGCCCCTCCCTCCTGTTTGGTGCCCCCACAGCAAGCAACTTGCTGTGGGGGCACTCGAGCCGAGTCACAGCACCCTGTGTCCATTCAGACACGGACCATTGACCTGCCCCGCCCCTTCTCTCTCCTGATTGACTGACTGGTTTTGATTGACAACAGTAGGAGCCAATCACGCCGCGCTACTGTCTCAGCCAATGAGGAGGGGAGTCCCAGGCAGCTGAGAAACTCCTACAACATCACTGGATAAAAATGAGCTCAGGTAAGTATTAGGGGGGCTGCTGCACACAGAAGGTTTTTTATCTCAATGCATAGAATGCATTAAGATTTTAAAAAAAACCTTCTGCCTTTACCATCTCTTTAAACAGGGGAAATATGATGAAATATTGTTACTAGGCACAGAAGGCAACATAACCTATTTTCATTTTATTGCTGCCGCACTCCAGCTAAAACACATTTACCTGTATCCCCAAACATAGGGAACATGGGCCTGGGAAGGCTCTAAAAGAATTGCAAAAGTACTCCATTGATTGTCTTGTTTGCTTATTGAGAAATTGAACTAATGTAAATGCAGTGACTGCGTCCTGTCCTTCAACACGTAAACTGAGATTAATTTATCCCTGGTAGGCTTTTTCTTGAAGTTTATAACAACCAATGTTGCGACTGCAATACTTTTTGAAAACAAAAGTAAGCTATGTGATAATGATCACTCTCCGACACTCTCTTAGCAAAACATTTACTTACGCGCCAAAAATTTGCTCGAGGTGATCCCCACGACATCCGGAGCCAAGGGGCTTTTCTGAAGGTCTTTTCACTTCTCCAACAAGTTGACTCATTATGGTGATTATTGAGTTATGTAGTCCTTTCAATGCTGGAGGATTCGGCCACTCTGAAAACTCCAAACCACAGGCATGTGGCCAGTCTTCTCTAGAGGACAATGACATCCTTCTTTAAATAGTTTTTTTTTATTTCTGAGCTGTATGGGGGAGCCAAATGACAAGTTTCACCAGCACACCGAAAACCGAACTGGAAAATATTAACTGACCACAAGACTGCAGTCCTGAGAAGATTGCAGTCAGAAATAATAGATTTACTTTTACAGTTAATGTAAGTAAATGACCTTGTGCTGAGCCACCCGTACTAGTCAGTTGGGGATTAGATTGATAAGTGCATACCAATCTGACCAAATCTGTTGGTTCCATGGTGGCAGCTGTCACTTGACAACTATCTTAAATAACATTTTAGAAGACATTATTCTATTCCCTTAAATAGCACATAAATCTCCATATTTCACCCATCTTGTTCCAAGCTCAGTAGAAACCAGAACAGTCCCAAAATACTGGTTGGTAAATCAACAGTTCTCTCACTATACAGCGCTCCTTAATTGATCATATGAATCTCTTATATAAATAAGTTCAAAGGTGTATTATTCACAACACAATATAGCTGTCCATAAAAGTGCTACTAAAAATGTCCATTCAAAATGAAAATTTCAGATGTCCTTTGTAGTGTAATAAATTGCACACTTAAACAGTTTTTTGGTTCAGTTATTTCTTCCATGCTTCAATCCACCACCACACTTGAAAACTCACCAGATAACCATGACCTCTCGCTTTAGAGTAGGTCTAAATGCACTTTATTCCCCCAAGGGGTCTAAGGCATCCAGAGTATTATTTTATTATTATACAAGATTTATATAGCGCCAACAGTTTACATTGTGCTTTAATATCATCTCCCCCTCCTCAAAGCATGATTATCCACCAAGATTATCATGAAACTAGAGGGGAGAAAAACTGATAATGTAAAGCTTTTTAATTAAAGGGTAACTCCACTTTAGTGTGGGGGGGGGGTGGCAAATAAAGAAAAAACAATATAGTGTATACAATTGTGACACAAATCATATTGTAATTGAATGTTATTAAAATGATCTTTCCTTTTCAATGTGCAGTCACTGTAATTTTCTGAAAATGCAATGCAATATGGCTACCTGGAGCTGTTCTGTACACAGAATGTATACTGACCACACCCCAGAAACATAATTTCCTGCTTTAGTGATTGGCTCACCAATTTTCCCAGAAGTCTGCACTAAGATACAAGTCAGATTTCTGGCATCCCCTGCAACAAAAATGTAATTTTTGGTGAGATACTCCCAATAGGAACACGTCTAAAGGGATGCAGGCCCAGCAGCTTTCCTCATTAGAGCCCAGAAGCTGCCACAGCTGAATGATAATTATGAAACCACTCCCATTAGACCCACTCAGCACAGAGGAACAAACAATGATCTCTTCAGAATAACAAAAGGTAGGAATCTGCAACAAAGTTTGGTAAAATCCTTGTAATGTACAGAGATCACCCAGAGAGGAATGTTTTTTTCTCAACAAAAGTGGAGTTACGCTTTAAATTAAATCAACTAATCAAACATAAAAAATATCAGTCAATGCGCTCATATTTGTTTGTGCATTCCTCCCTGCACCTGGGTTCAACAGCTTTATATTATTACGGGCCTGCTTCACTACACCTCAGTGCGAGTGCCGTCCATTTTAGTTGTCTCTGACAGAATAGAACGACATTGCTACCTGTAGTAATGTGAATTATCTGTAAAACGGTTGCATTTTTTATTTTGGATTATATTCGTCTGGAATTGTTCTTTTATTTCACAGGTGTGTTCTGGCAGCATAACCCTTCATGTAAAGATGTAGGTAACAGTCGCACTGTGCTGAGTTCTTCTCCAGACATCTTTGACTTTGTGTAAATATTTGAATTTCATACACATTTCTGTATGGAACAGACCAGAGCCTTAGAGCTATTGTATGATGAGTCTGTAGGCCCAGTCTGCTACATATGTCCAGATGAAGGCGGAGGTATAAATAAAAGTTGGAAAAGAATGTTGAAGTTGGATCCGTTTCATCGTCTTATCTTGAGGTTAATAAATGTTCCCCATTGCACATTTTAACAGAGCGCAGTCCAGCAGTGAGAAACGTCCATTCTGAAATTCCAAAAAAATGGCTAAGAGTGACTGTGTGAAATACACGCAGTGACATTCATCTTACTCTGATGTCCTACCCCTTTTTCTCAATCCTGCCCTACAGCTTTGTCTGTGGCCTCTCACAGACTTAAAATATCTTAATTGCATTAATTTCTGATTCACCAAGTTGTTCATGCTCTGTTTTTCATTTCCAGCATTCCACTCTCAACTCATAAATATGGGACAAAGATTTTCTTCTTCCCTGCACTTTGGGACAGAACACAGATTGCAGCCATGAGTAGCGTTGTGAATCAGAAAGAAATGTATGGACTGTGTTTGATTATTCAGTCTGAAAGCAATTCCTCTTCCTCTGTATCAACTGTGGGTTAGGCCCCATTCACATGCACAGTGATACAGACAATGCATTACAGTGCCAATTGAAGGTCGCACAATCGCAGTGCACCACAATGCATGTGCACATGTGTGAAAAAGGGTGCGGATGCATTACAATGATTGTTGCAATGTGTTGGTAGCCTATTTAAAATGAATGGACTGCCTTAATGCAACATACAACGCATATGCAGTGATACCCTGTCACAAAGTGGATCTGGCCTGGAGGTTTTGAGGACCTAGCAAACAAAAAGTGGAACTGGCCTTAAAGTGTTGCTAAATCCAGGACCCTGCATTCAATATATCTGGTCTCCCACAGTACACAAAACATGGAAATGAAATTATTTTAGTAAATATAAACAGTTAAATACCTTTTCTCATCAGCAGTAAGAGCAGTCTTGTGACTTCTATTAGTGTGCAGCCAAACACTGGTTAAAGCTTGTAGGAGGAGTTTTCTGACTGTGCTATGAGACTGAAAGACCCCTGACCCTCTGTCTGGACAGTGCTAATTGGCCTTATTTTGATCACATGCTCTCTGCCAAGAAAAAAACCTCTCTAGCAATACACACCAAACTGAGCATGTGCAGCCTGACTCAATAGACTCCGTATTATCAGGAAATGATCAGGGGACATTGGAAGGAGGGGAGGATCAGAGAAGACCAGATCAAACAACCTTTTTACACATTGCAGGGGATTAACCCTTTAGGTTCCACAGTGAGTATAACAAGCATGCTTTACTGTATATACAGACTGATTTTACTCTGGAGTGAATTCTTGGGAAAAAATACCTTTTGAGGAGCGAGGGCCACTTTAGCGACTTGGTAGCCAGTCGCAGGCCACAATGAGCGAAATGGGTAGATGACAGGTCCGTGTCCACTCAGCATATGCAGAACAGACACAGCCCTCTCTACTCTATGGGCCCTCCAATCTGCCCAGACAGAAGGAGATGGATCCCCTTTTTTTTTTTTCAATGGATCGGCTTGGAGATAGGTGGGTGTAAATGGACACAAGTCCATTTACATCTGCCACTCTATAGAGATGAATAGAGGGTCCGAATGGGTCCACCTGAAAAACAGACAGGGGGACCCTATTGGACCGATCGTGTAAAAAGGGACTAAGGTTGCTTTCACGCGTATGCACTGCAGTTTACCTGCACCTCAACTGACCTCAATCTTCACTTCTTCCTCAGGATTACTGCAGGTATCGCTGGCTGCTGTCCCCCAGGTGGGTATGGCTGGTGACTGCTGCTGGAAATTACAGGGCACCCAGGCGAATAACCGGAGAGAGAGAGACACTCAG
Source organism: Pelophylax lessonae (assembly GCF_965119305.1). Classification (NCBI taxonomy): domain Eukaryota; kingdom Metazoa; phylum Chordata; class Amphibia; order Anura; family Ranidae; genus Pelophylax; species Pelophylax lessonae. The sequence continues at coordinate 208,539,561 of NC_138777.1, read as the reverse complement.
GCTGCTGAGTGGCATGACAGTCTGGAAAAGGACTGTCACTTGGTCTGAGTCCAATCTGCGGTAGTCCACAGAGAGAGCTTGGAATGTAACTGATAATAGTGTATCAGAGGCAGAGAGCACAGGAAACACTGGATTTCTGGGTGGATCAACAGGTCATTTTTTTGCTCTTAGTAAACAGATATAGCAGAACACTTTCTATGGTACTGTATATTTAACAGACCAAAAAGGAGCAAATGGGTGAAGTTCATTGGTAGTTTTTTTTACTATTTAAAGGAGCCAGCAGACATCTGAATTAGTTCATTGGTGGATATGTTTTGCGTGATTTCTTAGAGTGATGTAAGAGCTTAGTTGGAGAGAGCCATATGATTTATACTTTTATATAAAGCAGGTGTCTCCAAACTTTCTAAGCAAAGGGGACAGTTAATTGTCCTTCAGGATTCAGAAGGGCCAGACTGTGGTCAGTAGTAGTAAACAATGCCCCATCTTTAATATAGGAATAGTGCCCCTTCTTTGGTATTGGGAAACGGAATCAGTGTCCCATCGTTGGTGTCAGTGAGAGGAATAGTGCTCCATAGTTGGTGTCAGTGGGAGGAATAGTGCCCCATTGCTGGTGTCAGTTGGAGGAATAGTGCCCCATTGCTGGTGTCAGTGGGAGGAATAGTGCCCCATTGCTGGTGTCAGTTGGAGGAATAGTGCCCCATTGCTGGTGTCAGTTGGAGGAATAGTGCCCCATTGTTGGTGTCAGTGGGAGGAATAGTGCTCCATAGTTGGTGTCAGTGGGAGGAATAGTGCCCCATTGTTGGTGTCAATGGGAGGAATAGTGCCCCATTGTTGGTGTCAATGGGAGGAATAGTGCCCCATTGTTGGTGTCAGTGGGAGGAATAGTGCTCCATAGTTGGTGTCAGTGGGAGCAATAGTACCCCATCATTGGTGTCATAAGAATAGTGCCCCAATGACTGGATAAAAGCAAGCAAAGGGCTGCAGTTTGGATACTATTGATATAATACTTGACGTTATATCACTGTACTATATTGCTTATTAATGATCTCGTGGTTCTGTGGTGTTTCACTGAGCAAAGCTTTGACTCATCAGTAAACAGAAATTGTGCAAGTAAAGCAAATTAACATGTGTATTTCTTTAGGAGAAAATGAGTGATCTTCATACTGATTGCCAAATGACATACCCACCATTGCAGCTCTATTTTTCCCTTAATAAGTAATCTGTCTAGCAGATTTTATTCATTAGATGGAAAAACCTGTGGCTTTAGGATTGCACAAGCACAGAAACAGTAATGCTGTCTGGTAAGCTATCTCCTTGTGGGAGAATGGTGGGAAATCTCTGCTTCTCATGTTTGTGGGTCAACAGACACAGGCCACAAACCTGACCAGAATCCAATGGTCCTCTCAAGGCATCTAATGGTTCATATGACCCTAAATTGTATATACATCTCATCATATTAAGTGGTACTTACTAAAAAATAAACCAAAATCACTGCTCAAAAAAATTAAAGGAACACTTTCAAAGCACATCAGATCTCAATGGTGAAAAATATCTATTTTGATATGGACTGGGTAATGTGTTAGGAAGAAAGGATGCCACATCGCTTGATAGAAATGAAAATTATCAACCTACAGAGGGCTGAATTAAAAGACACCCTGAAAATCAAAGTGAAAAAATGATGCAGCAGGCTAGCCTATTTTGCTGAAATTTCATTGCAACAACTCAAAATGGTACTCGGTAGTTTGTATGGCCCCCACGTGCTTGTATGCATGCTTGACAACGTCAGGGCATGCTCCTAATGAGACGACGGGGTATTTCCTCCCAGATGTGGACCAGGGCATCACTGAGCTGAACAGACTGAGGTGCAACCTGGCAGCGTTTGATGGGCTGAAACATAATGTCCCAGAGATGTTCTATTGGATTTAGGTCAGGCCAGCGCGGGGGCCAAGCATTGTCATGCACCAGGAGGAACCCAGGACCCACTGCCCCAATGTCGGATCTGACAATGGGTCCAAGGATTTCATCCCGATGCCGAATGGCAGTCAAGGTGCCATTGTCTAGCCTGTAGAGGTCTGTGCATGTCTCCATGGATATGCCTCCCCAGACCATCACTGACCCACCACCAAACTGGTCATGGTGAACGATGTTACAGGCAGCATAACATTCTCCATGGCTTCTCCAGACCCTTTCATGTCTGTCACGTGCTCAGGGTGAACCTGCTCTCATCTATGAAAAGCACAGGGTGCCATTGGCGGACCTGCCAGTGGTGTACAATGGCAAATGCCAATCTAGCTCCAGGGTGTCGGGTAGTGAGCACAGGGCCCACTAGAGGTCGTCAGGCCCTCAGGCCACCCTCATGAAGTTTGTTTATGATTGTTTGGTCAGAGACATTTACACCAGTGGCCTGCTGGAGGTCATTTTATAGGGCTCTGGCAGTGCTCTTTCTGTTTCTCCTTGCACAAAGGAGCAGATACCGTTCCTGATGATAAGTTAAAGACCTTCTTCGGGCCTGTCCAGCTCTCCTAGAGTAACTGCTTGTCTCCTGGAATCTCCTCCATGCTCTTGAGATTGTGCTGGGAGACACACCTTCTGGCAATGGCACGTATTGACGATTTGGACTGCCTGTGCAACCTCTATAGGGTCCAGGTATCGCCTCATACTACCAGTAGTTACACTGACCCTAGCAAATGCAAAACTAGTGAAAAACAGTCAGAAAAGATTAGTAGGGGAAAAAATGTCAGTGACCTCCACCTGTAAAACCATTCCTGTTTTGGAGGTCATCTCATTGTTGCCCATCTAGTGCACTTGTTAATTTCATTAACACCAAAGCACCTGAAACTGATTAACAACCCCCTCTGCTACTTAACTGACCAGATCAATATCCCAGGAATTTAATTCACGTGATGCTATACACTGATTAAAAAGTGTTCCTTTAATTGTTTTTGAGCAGTGTATATTAAAAAATGCATAAAATTATTAATAACTTTTATTACCATGAGAGTTTGAAAGATATCCAACATTTCATGTATTTCTATTGTTTGGGTCTTAAACTAGTTATACACGGCCTAAATTTCACCCAATTCCTGGTCAATTGGACAAAATTCAAGCTGTGGGTGGCTCTTCAAGCACCACCCAGCTTGACAGAAGTCAATTTAAAAATCAACTGAGCCGGAAAATTAGTGTCCACACAGTAACTGCATTCTATTAGATATGGCTGTGGCTGGAATGAGCAATACCAAATGTATCTTCTTGTTTGTAACCAACTATTACCATTTGCTTGTACTGTAATAAAAATTCATTAGTTGATGGTAATTTATAGCGTGTACTGCTCTACTGTATCTACTAAAACTATTAAAAATGATTGCAACAGAAACTGACATGAGGCTGTAGTCAGTTGATGCTTAGTGATATTGGCAGGCCTGCCTTTGAGTTATTTGTGGGTTTTTCATCCATCATTCAGGCTCTCTTGTCTTGCACATCTATGATAGTCCAAACATTTGTGTGTTAGGTGCATTTCTATTTGTTGAAAAAGAGATTTAACTCTTTGGCTTATTGCTGAGCATTTTGTTGGATTTATGATGGAGTTGAAAAACTTTGTAGATGGTTAAATACCTTTAAAGGGCCAACTCCATGTACAACTGCTACTTCACCTTTAATGAACAGAGAGAAGAGGCGCCTCTAAGTGTAGGCATTCGATACATTTATTAAGGTGTAATAAAACACTCACATTGGTTCAGGGTAACAAATGATAGGTAGGCACGAGGCATGGGTTCCCACTCCTGCTCCATCCACTGCAATTGCCAGTTATGGTGAAGAGGGGATAAGCTTTCTTCCGATGGCGGCATTCATTAGATTATGTACACCCCCCCCCCCCCCCCCCCCGGATACACCCAGGAGGGTGCCTACCTATCATTTATTACCCTGAACCAATGTGAGTGTTTTATTACACCTTAATAAATGTATCAAATGTCTACACTTAGAGGCGTCTCTTCTCTCTGTTCATTCTTAGCCCTGTTGTAACCTCTGGCTTTATTGGTTCATCTGATGGCAGCCCTACATGTTGGACTTCTTCACCATACATAGATTTACATGGACTTTTTTAAAAACTGTGCGGCAAATGCGCCTGATGTATGTGTTTCCTAATGATACTTCACCTTTGTGCAACTACTGGTCAATGGAACAGCACTTTGTTCTTAAATATCTTTTGGGGACACCAGCAATAAGACTGCTCCATAGAAATTCCTAGTCCCACCAAAGTGCCGCTGACAATTACATTTTTTTAAAGGGTAACTCCACTTTCATGGGGGAAAAAATAGCAAATAAGAAAAAATAATATTGTAATTGAATTTCATTAAAAATTACCTTTCCTTTTCTAATTGTAGCCACTGTAATTTTCTGAAAATGCAATGCAATATGGCTACCTGGAGCTGTTCTGTACACAGAATGTGTACTGACAACACCCCAGAAACATAATTTCCTGCTTGTGTGATTGGCTTGCTGATTTTTCCAGAAGTCTGCCTAAGATACAAGTCACATTTCAGGCATCCCCTGCAACATAAATGTCATTTTTGGTGAGATACTCCCAATAGGAACATGTCTAAGGGGATGCAGATCTAGCAGCTTTCCTCATTAGAGCTTTGCAGGTGCACAGCTGTTTGATAATTATGAAACCACTCCCATTAGACCCACTCACCACAGAGGAACAAACAATGATTACTTCAGAATAACAAAAGGTAGGAAATCTGCAGCAAATTTTGTTATACTTGCAATGTACATAGATCACCCAGAAGGGAATATTATTTTCTCAACAAAAGTAGAGTTATGATTTAAGGAAATAATTCAAGTGCATGCTTGGGCAAAATAAAATACAAAAAAAAATCCTATTTAGCACATCTCTCCAATTTATACACATTTTCATCTATTTAAAATGGCTACAGAGTACATGAAACTAACTTCCTAATTAGTAAAAGAGAGGTTTGGGGTGCACCCGCGCTACGGATAGCAACACAAGCACTGAACCAACAGTTTTAAATGCAGAGTGTGGGGATCAGATGGTTATGCTGCCTCCAACTTACCACAAGGGTAAAGAAATGTGGGGGTTTTTGGGAGGTGTTGGTATGGGGCGCTACCACCTTGCACAGCGAATTACTTCGTTGTATATGATCCAAAAAGATGAAAGTGCACAGTGCTTGTTGGAGAACAGGTGTTGTGCAAATATTAAATGTGCAATATAGTGCAGATTAAAAATTAAATTAAAATTATAAAATTATAGAACGGTAGTAATCGTGTATCAGTTGGATTGTACCGTGTATGTATCACTCATCGGATGTAAACAATCATATAGTGACCAGTGCAAAAAAGTGCTAAGTGCAATATAGGTGATCAATAGATACTTTATTGTGGCCTCCTTTGAAAGAGGAAACTTACATCCGTGGTGAATATTACAGAACACTATGCAGTGTAAAGTGAGAGAGTAAAAACGCCTATTGCGCGTGTTAGGAGTGAGAAGTGCTAATACCGTGGGTAAAGCACTTACCAAAAGTCCTCTCCCTTCTCACTCTAATATACTGTGTCTCCCTTCTCCTGATGCCTGTGAGAGCTGGTTGTTCCGTGCATACAGTTGCGCTTGCATCTAGGGAGTCAGTATACAAAAGACCAAGAGAGCTTCCATTGCGTAGTATAGTACATTATTGAGGGAAGAAATTAGCATCGACTCACTGTTAGGAAGTTCACCGTCAGCTTGTTTGGTGTGTCTCCAGTGTTCGGCCGCGCGGTACTTCCGCGTTCCACCGGCCGGAGCCACCTAACCGGAAGTGACGTTGACGCTGCTTTGCCGCTCTACGCGTTTCGTCACTGCGACGTCATCTGGGGCGGTACTAGGCCACGTACTCCCGGAGCTTATATAGGCCTGCGTATCCTAGCGACCATTATGTGTACCTCCGCCATCTTGGTACCCTCACGCGAGTCATACCGGCGGCCATCTTGGTATCTTTGGATATAATGGTCCGCAAATACCGGATACCAGGTTATTTGTTTACATCACGTGAACTTCCTTATACAGCGGTCCCCACATATTAATGCATACATCTCAGAAAACATAAAGTGACAGTAATTAGTGAAAAAACGTGCCATAAAAGTGCTGAGAGATGAGCCGAGTGGGTGATCCGCTTTTTAATAGAGAGATATAGATTGTAAAAAATGTTAAACTTTTATTGTGAACACATTAAAAAATTAAAAATGAGGATAAAAATGAGAGATTAAAAATATATATAAAAATATATAAAAATATATAAAATATATATATAGAAGTACTCGATGGGAGGGACATATCGAGTATGCAAATTTCAGATGATACTATCTAAATGGGACTGAGCGCCCAACATCATGGCCTCAAGTTCCATTAATGGAGGAGAGGAGTTAGGTAATATGTGTGGAGGAGGAGCCATAATGTTTGAGTTGGAGGAGAAAAAATTACAGACTTATTATTGTGTTGGAGCAACCATTGCGGAGGGATAAAAAATCAGCATAAAATGAAGAGAAAAAAATCGGTGTTTACGCTTGAGTTCTGGTGCGTCAACATACCTTAGACTGTGACCCCATGCATTTTTATATTCTTATATCTTCACCACAATTTTTAGATTTGGGTTTTTTATGGGTTTCACAGTCTAAGGTATGTTGACGCACCAGAACTCAAGCGTAAACACCGATTTTTTTCTCTTCATTTTATGCTGATTTTTTATCCCTCCGCAATGGTTGCTCCAACACAATAATAAGTCTGTAATTTTTTCTCCTCCAACTCAAACATTATGGCTCCTCCTCCACACATATTACCTAACTCCTCTCCTCCATTAATGGAACTTGAGGCCATGATGTTGGGCGCTCAGTCCCATTTAGATAGTATCATCTGAAATTTGCATACTCGATATGTCCCTCCCATCGAGTACTTCTATATATATATTTTATATATTTTTATATATATTTTTAATCTCTCATTTTTATCCTCATTTTTAATTTTTTAATGTGTTCACAATAAAAGTTTAACATTTTTTACAATCTATATCTCTCTATTAAAAAGCGGATCACCCACTCGGCTCATCTCTCAGCACTTTTATGGCACGTTTTTTCACTAATTACTGTCACTTTATGTTTATGAGATGTATGCATTAATATGTGGGGACTGCTGTATAAGGAAGTTCACGTGATGTAAACAAATAACCTGGTATCCGGTATTTGCGGACCATTATATCCAAAGATACCAAGATGGCCGCCGGTATGACTCGCGTGAGGGTACCAAGATGGCGGAGGTACACATAATGGTCGCTAGGATACGCAGGCCTATATAAGCTCCGGGAGTACGTGGCCTAGTACCGCCCCAGATGACGTCGCAGTGATGAAACGCGTAGAGCGGCAAAGCAGCGTCAACGTCACTTCCGGTTAGGTGGCTCCGGCCGGTGGAACGCGGAAGTACCGCGCGGCCGAACACTGGAGACACACCAAACAAGCTGACGGTGAACTTCCTAACAGTGAGTCGATGCTAATTTCTTCCCTCAATAATGTACTATACTACGCAATGGAAGCTCTCTTGGTCTTTTGTATACTGACTCCCTAGATGCAAGCGCAACTGTATGCACGGAACAACCAGCTCTCACAGGCATCAGGAGAAGGGAGACACAGTATATTAGAGTGAGAAGGGAGAGGACTTTTGGTAAGTGCTTTACCCACGGTATTAGCACTTCTCACTCCTAACACGCGCAATAGGCGTTTTTACTCTCTCACTTTACACTGCATAGTGTTCTGTAATATTCACCACGGATGTAAGTTTCCTCTTTCAAAGGAGGCCACAATAAAGTATCTATTGATCACCTATATTGCACTTAGCACTTTTTTGCACTGGTCACTATATGATTGTTTACATCCGATGAGTGATACATACACGGTACAATCCAACTGATACACGATTACTACCGTTCTATAATTTTATAATTTTAATTTAATTTTTAATCTGCACTATATTGCACATTTAATATTTGCACAACACCTGTTCACCAACAAGCACTGTGCACTTTCATCTTTTTGGATCATATACAACGAAGTAATTCGCTGTGCAAGGTGGTAGCGCCCCATACCAACACCTCCCAAAAACCCCCACTAACTTCCTAATTACCCTGCTTTACTGAAATCTCAAGCCTTGTTGGCCCCATTCACACAGGCTGCAGCCCTTGCTGGTCCTCCAAAAATCCACTTGATTGCTTTGTTAGAGGGCAGTTGACAGTTGCGTTGGTGGTGGTACTGCCCACCGAATTTGACAGTTTTATTTTTGCCCCAGTGACTGCATGTGTACAACCCATTAGAAACTGCATGGGTTTCTAATGGTCAGAGGTTAGGCATTAGGTTCCTGGTCAGAGGTTAGGCAGTAAAACTGCTACTCAACTTAAGTTTTTACTACCTTCCCATGTGAAATAGAGCCATTGATCATTTGCACTGGCCTTTATTATGCTTGTAAGCATGCAGCAGTTTGTTACAGTGGTCGGTAACAGCTGGTGGTGGACATGAAATGCTCTTGCAATCCTTCATTTGGTTCTGATCTAAATCAATGAGCCGATTTCACAGCTGTAACAGGCTCTAATGAATTGGGCGTCCTGCCTACTTGTTTACGTTGACACGTTGAAAGCAGAACACGCTGTGATGGGAGCCCTAAATGTTCATTTCATTGAATTTACTCACGCCAAAGAAATTAATGATCATTAATGGTCCTCTTATGACCGACCTGGATGGATATTCCTCACAATCACTTCAACATGCGAGTTAAAAACTTCCTTCAGGTCCTGGGGTATGACCATAACCTAAACAATCCATCCATCCCCAGCACACTGGAATATGGGGTTAATAAATCGGGCAGCTGTGATAATTTAGATGTAGCCTCTAACGGATGTCGTTTCTGAACTACAACATGTAGTTTAAGCTTCTGTGTGTTAAGATCTCCCTTGCTGTAACATAATGCAAATCAGAGCAGGCTGATGGCTAAATGTACAGTAATGTTTTATTGTCCATCCCTATTCCATATAATTGTTATAAATTCACATTGTCACTGGAAAGTGTCTGCAGAAACAAAGACATTTTATGATGCAACATTCAGTGGGCCTAAAAACTCCCATGTGTGCGATCCCTGTCTTCCCTGAAGCTTTCCGTGCTGAATATTGTTTGCACCACTGGCTGCTTTTCCAAGCTTTCTGCAATTAATAGAGGTGAGAATGATAGTCTACACACTCGCAATATTTTTTTTCTAGATGGAGGGGATGGAAAAATAATTTAATACAACATTGACTAGAATTTTCTCAACTGCAGGACTAGGTAATGCCATTGTGGCGATCAGGGCCAGGTGGAGTGTTGGCCTGAGGGTGAAAGGGGCAACACAGTTTCCCATCTTCCCTCTGTGCACTGGAGGACCTTGTCCCAGCACTGGTGGCAATAATGGGCAAGTTTAGTGTGGCATTAATTTGGAGGCGGGACTGTGGCATAAGGGTGAACTAAGCTCTTGTTTGTTTTTCAAGTCATTTTGCTTGCAATTTTTTAAACTCTCAAGCAGTTCATACTAGGACAATGTGATGCAAACTGATTGTTGACACTGAATGGGTAATCCATCGGAGACCTCAGGGGACAAATAGCCAAAAACAAATTATTTAAAAGGATGAGAAAAGTATATTTTGGAGGGGTTAATTCTGCATTATAATTTTGGATGTAGCTTTCAGTATTTGCTTTTTTTTTTGCATCAGAGGAACATAGTTTTCTGTGAAAATGTCCCACACAGCAGCAGTTCCATGTCACTGTTCGGACTTCAGATATGTGACACTTAGAAACAGGCCAGACAAAGTGAGCGGAGGTTAAATAACCCCATTACTCACGCTCGCTATGGGAAACCCCCAGAACATATGGACCTTCTGATGAGTAAATAAAAAAACATTTCCAGGGCACATCAAAGGAAGTCCAGGGAAAGAACAAGTAGACGTTCCACATGTGTTTGTCCAGTTGCCAGTCATTCTCACTCCTCATGAGTTCTCTGCTTAGCTGACTCTTCAGACAAACAGAAAACTGCCTCCTACACACACCGTGTAACATGGAAGCTACAACCATAGTGACAGCAGATAGAGCTGTGACAACTGTCCCTCATCTATTAGTCTAATAAAATAGCACAAAACAGGCACAACCCCCAGTTTTAATAGATGGCAAATTAGACCTACATTATTAAGAACTTCTAAAACCATAGCTAAAGACTATATTTTATTTGCATTTCTATGTGTAAGCCACCTACTACTTTTGAGGTGCTCCTGTAAATGTGAAAAGCACATGAAAGCTGTTATAGAATTGTTTGATGAAGATATGGTTTAAAGTGTATCAAAACTCAAACATCAAATGTATTGCATCCTATTAGTTTTTAGATGTAGCGTCTGCATTCGTTTTCTTCTTTCAAGCTTTTGTTTCTATATTCATAGGCTACATGAACAGTGCTGCTACTGAAGATTACATAGACAGTTCAAAGCCCTGAACAATAGGCCATCAAGTCCACAACATTTAAACAGAGAGTATCTGACTTGACTGCCCCATGATTGTTCCTTTATTTACACCTGGTGGTCCTGCTGATTACACGCTAACAACACACACTGTATTTAAGAAGGAGCTGTTTTGTCACCCTAACTTATACCTACAGAGCAACACTCTCCTTTGTAGTGAAGGAAAGCAGGGGGGGGGGGTGAACTGTTCTGTAGTCCACTTTAAAGTGATTGTAAAGTCAATTTTTTTTTTTTTATTACAAAAAAAAAATAAACATGTTATACTTACCTCCTCTATGCAGAGCAGCCCAGACCCTCCTCTTCTCTGGTCCCTCTTCTCTCTCCTGGCCCCTCCCTCTTGATGAGTGCCCACACAGCTTGCTATGGGGGCACCCGAGCCGAGTCACAGCTCAGAGTCACAGCGGCCCTGCCCCCTTTCTCTCCTCATTGACTGACTGACTGACTTTCATTGAAAGCAAGGGGAGCCAATGGGGAGGGAGTGTGCCAGGACGGCTGAGGCATTCGTGTACATCACTGGCTAGAGATGGGCTCAGGTAAGTATTGGGGGTTTAGGGGGGACTGCTACACACGGAAGGTTTTTTATCTTAATGCATTAAGATAAAAAAAAAAACCTTCTGACTTTACAACTACTTTAAATATTGGGAACAATGCTAACTGTTAACAATCAGCAGATGCAGAGAGGAAAGGTTTCTGACAGAAAAAACAGGTATTTTTTGCATTTATCATACAAATATAAAAAACGCTTTCAATGGTATTGGAAAAGATAACCAATAAAAGTTCATTGTTTGGGTTTACATACACTTTAACCACTTCTGGACCGGAAGGTTTTACCCCCTTAATGAACAGGCCATTTTTTTGCGATATAGCACTGCGTTACTTTAACTGACAATTGTGCTGTCGTGCAACGCTGTACCCAAATAAAATTGAGGTCCTTTTTCCCCACAAATAGAGCTTTCTTTTGGTGGTATTTGATCGCCTTTGCAATTTTTATTTTGTGTGCTTTTTTCAAAGCAACACTTTGGGAAAAAAAAAATGTTCTGCCAAACAAATTTTCAGAACTTCTCTACAAATGTTTGAACAAAAATCTGACCCCACATGGCCAACTTTAATAAGCTGCCTCTAGCAGATATGGGGTTTGGTCAACAGCAGGAGCCACTGCTGGGTTGTGCTTTTGCATCCTAATACTCTAGGTCAAGATCTTCTTTCTGGCTTTCAGTGAACACAAGGAAATGGATTTTATGGTGAGTCTAAAAAGTACTTTTTTTCACAGAAGGAAAATGGCCTTTGCATTTTAATCTGCCGACTTTAGTGTATAAAGACAAAAGCCAGCAGGACCAAAAACTGCAGTACGTTGTGTTTTTTAAACAGAAAACACAAGCATGGAATAACATAATGCCTAACTATGCAGACAAAGAAGCAAAGAAGAAGACTTGCATTGTGCTGGAGTTTCCTGCTTTTGGGGAATAAAAACAAAAAGTAAAAAATGGAATTGAAGATGCCTGTGTGCATATACCCTAAGACTTTGCTCCAATAATAAAGGATATATATTTACTGTGCTACTTCATTCGGACTACATGCAGGGCCCAGCTGGTCCTCTCTGTACTATTAATACTGACGTTTATTTATACCCCCTTGAAACAATTATTGTGCCCGACAAAAGCCCTACAGAATCTGTCTGCAGTCTTAATCATTGTGTTTGTCTTGGATGGAATTCTTCAAAGAGCTTACTCAGAACATTTGCTTGTTTACCTCGGGTTGCCAAAAAAGCTTGAAATTTTGGCTCGTCTCTCTGAGTTATAATTAAGCTCTGCAACTTTCACATTTTTTTCCAGAACTTTGGTGCAGGATTTCTTCAACAAATAAAAAGCCTCAGTATTTTATAGGCCTGCTGAAAATTACTTTGGAGCTCTATTGCAGTGCTCACGATTTGTGGAACTGCTGATTTTTCAACCGATAAAAAAAAGATTCAATAAAAGCTGGCAGGACTTTCTAGGATCTATGTTGTAAATGTAATATTCGGGAAGTAAATAGAGGTTTCAGATGCTGGTGTGTTTTTATTTATTCCTAACAGTCTCAGCTCAGTTACCTCAATGTTTTATGTCAACAGTCGTGTTTTCTAGACACTTGTTGACATGCATAAAAGTGTCTGAAGGAAGATTCCACTTTTTGCTGTCCTGGACTGTAAAGGAAACGGCAAAACTAAGAAATTGGTCAGCTGCCATTGGCAATTTAATGTATGATATTCATAAGGATTTTTTTTAGGCCAAAACTTAGCAACCTGCAACTCTCCAGATAAATGCCAGCAACCACCAATTAGTAATTTCCCAGTAAATGAGAAACAAAGCTTTTTAAATCAGTCATATACAAAATTAAACAGCTGTCCAATATAGTGCAAAATTTAGTGAACCCAGTCGCGCCAACAAATAAACCAAATTAATAGCAGTTTTATTGCTATAGGGCGGCTGTGCTGTGAAAGATCACACACATATATATAGAGGGCAAAAGTGGATCTATGTCTTTCTCTAGTAAAAGCACCTCCCTCACTACACTAAAACACAAGCTAGGCACACAGTTAGTCTTTGATGACCCCTGATGTTTAACCCCTTCCCAACCAGTGTCATTAGTTCAGTGACAGGGCATATTTTTAGCACTGATCACTGTATTAGTGTCACTGGTTCCCAAAAAAAGTGTCTGATTTGTCCGCTGCAATATCACAGTCCTGCTAAAAGTCACTGATCGCCATTATTACTAGTAAAAAAAACAAAAAACAAAAAAGATCTTCCATAAAATATGTAGCACCCTCCTAGGTAGGTGCTAGTGAGAGAGTATAGTTTTTTGGCTCTGTCTGCCTATCAGAAGAGCAGCAGGCAAATCTGTATTGCTTTCTGCCTACCAGAGAGCAGGATCTGTGAGTTAGGTCTCCTCATAGTGCTCAGTTTGTGATTCATCTGGTCTAAGGAGTGTTTCACACTGGTCCAATAGGAAGGCATATTGGACAGTGGAGGAAATCTGACCAATGTTACACAGGCTTTGATACAGCCCCAGTGATTGGCACAGACTGAATGTCTTGGTGAATTCTGGGGTGTAGTATAAAAGCCAGGAGCACATGTGTTGCGGGGTCTTTGGCTGGTGAGCAGAGTCCCAGAGGGAGGATGGCGGCTGCCTCCTCCTCTGTAGCAGTGGCACGCCATCACAGCCAGTCGACCGGGGGACCAGAAGGAAGGAGCTGAACCCAGAGGTCCATAAAAGCTGACTGGAGGGGTAGAGACACTGGAAATCCTCAAAAAAAAAGTATAGTGAGTACAAGGGGGGTGATCAAATACCACTAAAATAAAGCTCTATTTGTGGGGGAAAAAAAGGACAAATTTTATTTGGGTACAGTGTTGCTCGGCTGCGCAATTGTCAGTTAAAGTAACGCAGTGCAGTATAGAAAAAAAATGACGATCATGAAGGGGGGTAAACCTTCCAGAGCTGAAGTGGTTAATGATTGTACTGAAACCAGGGAGGTCTGAGTATTCATCTTATCTGCATTTTTAGGCAATCTGAACATGGCTGTTTTTGAAAAAAAGGAGCTGGAGGAAGAATAAAATCTACTGAATTCTGCTAAAATTTCCAACCATCAGCTGTAGGTTTGGAGTAATTGTAAGGCACATTCACTGTTAAATAGGTGACCCCCAACATATATAATTAGGAAAAATCAATTGGGGTTACCGTTAATTACAGCAAATTCAAGCAATGGCTTCTACAATGTGGTTAGGTGTGCTTTGTTTTAGCTAAGCACTACAACATTTTTTTCTAAGAGTACACCTCTATATTTAATTATATCTGAAAGTATGTTTTAACCGCTTCCGGACCGCCCGCCGCAGTTTTACTGTGGCAGGCAGCCCCTCCTGCGCGAACTGACCTAGGTCTACGTCGGTTGCGCACCTGCAGCTAGGGTGCGAGCACCTCTACTCATCAGCGGGGACTCCGATGCACAGAGCAGGCTCCGATTGCCGCCTACCACCCGTGATCCCCGCTGAGAGAGAAGAACGATCAACTGTTGTAAACACAGCTGACCGTTCTCTCTGGAATGATCACAGAGTGCCTGTGATCCTTCTATGTTGGAGCACAGGCACTGTGATCCTTCCTTCTATGACCAAAGGTCTCTGTGATCATTTCACAAGCCCCGCCCCCATACAATTAGAAACACGCCCCTAGGTGCACATTTAACCCCTTGATTACTTACTGTGTTAACCCCTTCCCTGCCAGTGTCATTATTACAGTACCAGCGCATATTTTTTTAGCACTGATTACTGTAGTAATGTCACTGGTCCCCCCAAAAGTGTCAAAAATGTCAGTCAGGGGTCCGATCTGTCTGCCGCAATGTCGCTGTCCTGAAAAAAATCTCAGATCGCCATTACTAGTAAAAAAAAAACAAAAACAAAAAAAAGGAATAAAAATTACATAAATCTTTCCTGTAGTTAGTAGACGCGATAACTTTTGCGCAAACCAATCAGAATATGCTTATTGGGATTTTGTTTACCAAAACTTCACATTTTCAGTCACCATATTTAAAGTGGAGCTTAAAGTGTTTGTAACCCTAAAAGTAATCACCTGTTTCCTTTTAGCAGGTTTAACAGCACAGTGCTTGTGCTGTCTAATCTGCCCCTCTCTAAGCTGTAAAAAACCTTGCTGATCCTGCCACTTCCTCTGTGTCCTGACCACGATAACAATGGCTGCTGAGCCCTGATCTCTGTGGTCTGCCTGCGTGCCTCCTGTCATCTTCTGTCCCCCTCACCCCACCCTGCCTGTCAGCTCAGAGTCTGTGTCTCGCCCGCCCCCTCCCGCCCTCCCTCTCTCCCGCCGCTATCAGTAAAGTTTAATAATTGTCACTGGCAGCCCCTCTGTTTTAACCAGGGATAATGCACTGTATAAGTGTTTTTTATAAACTATAAATACTTTTTTTGCAGCTACATTCAGGCCAGACACGTGACTCCTGTATGCTCTGCTACTCCGATCCAGGGCTACAGGGGGAGCCAATCAGCAGGTCCAGCGGAACCCGATATCCGCTGGCCACCCACGATCAATTATTCCTGAGAGACACAGATTTGAGAAAGTCAACCCCTTAGTTTACATAAAATTAATAGGTTCGAACAAAGTTTGCAAGGTTTTTTTAATTTTTTTTTTTGGTCTTGTCTCATTACTTCTGATCTGTGATGTAAAAACCTAGTTGAATATTTTTGTGCTTCTACTGTTAAGGGTTTGATTGATGTTGCCATAGATAAGGCAAGGTGCTGTTAATATCCTTCCCACCATCTTTAGTTTTATCCAGTTATAGGAGGGCTTCTGTTCACATTCTTTATCTGGTAAATCCAGTAAGGTGGGGCTGTCAGGAAATATAACCAGGAACATCTAGAATTAGTAGTCCTGTCTGGGAATCTTCTATGACAGCACCCACATAAATTACTTCTAATAATCTTGAATTCTTGCAGTTGTTCCTAAATCTTTGAGGTTAGACCAAGGACCTTTTAAATTCTCCATTTCCTGTCCCTAGTAGAAAGTGACAGTCTTTCAAGGTGGTGCTGTTGTCCCAGAGAAGCAATTAATAATGTAATTCTGTATGTTTCCATTATGCTGGTAAAGTGCTGAGCTCATGTCTGTATGTGTTAACACTTAACATTTTAATGTAGGTCACAAATACAGCCAATGCCAGAAGGCACTACTATAAACTTGGCTTTGTGTATGCTGTGCTGTATAAAATTATCCAATTAGATTAATTTCAGGGTTATTTGTTCCCCACTAAGTTACTGGAGGCAAGATATCAAATTAATGAACTAGTACGCTTAAGTGATGTGTGAGAAATTCTGAGCTAATGCACTCTTATTAGTTGTAACTTAGTGATTGCTAAATGCACGGACATAAGCCTTCTGCTGATATCGGCTGTCGTCTGTTCAGGACTTTGGCCTTCGCAACTGTCTGAAGTGATGGAATTCTACATTTATTTTTCCCAAAACGTCACTGATTATCTCTAGAAAGCATGCAATTAGCTGTATGGTGTCAGTAATACAATGACCCCAGATAAAAATATTTAGAAACGTTTTTAATGCCTTATTTTGGCTTTATTATTTCAATAGCATTTTATATTTATTTCCCCATTTACTATCTTTCCAACTCTTAGCAAGAGATTCATGAAGTAAATGATGTAGAGCACACCACTGGCCCTGCCCTTCCAAACTTCTGTATGGTCCTCCAGGCACAGGTTGTGGAGGTATAGAGTATGCTCGTTGCATTTTGTCATAGTTTCTTAGCAGGCAACTCCAGATGGAGAACCAAAGTGCTGCTCCTCACATAGGGATTACTGGAAGAGTTGATGTCCCAAAAAAGAATTGTTTGGAACTTCCTTAATACAGAATCTTTTTCAGCTGGACTGAGGGCAGTAAATGTGTGTCTTTCCAGCATGGGGATCTTCCGGTTTCTAGTTAAAGTAAGATGCACTTCTGGGTCAACGAGGCAGTTTGTCAGAATAAGAGCCCATTCACATTAGCGCGACTTGTCAGGTGACTTGTCAGCCTGACAAGTCCCGGTATGTCGCGGTCCATTGAGTAGTACAGGGCCCGTTCTAATAGGAGCGACACAAGTTGCTCCGACTTAGAAAAAGTGTCCTGTACTACTTTGGGGCGACCTGGGAGTGACTTGCATAGACTTCCATTATGTGAAGTCTCTGCAAGTCGCGCCGAAGTCGCGGTGCACGCGACTTCACAGGTCGCCCCCCAAAGTCGTGTCGTCTCAATGTGAATGGGCTCTTACAGTTCATGTATCCTCTCTGCAGATGTAATAAACTAAATGTCCAGCCAAAACTGTTTACATTTTTAGGCAGGTTAGAACCCTATTGGGTTTTTACTGCTATGCAGTGCTCCATTAGGGAGATTTCCTCTCACTGTCATCGTGACTGTTTCACCAGACAGGAAGTGAGTGGAAGCCTCTCTAACAAATAATAGTAAAAACCAAAGATCCTTCCTCACTCAACCCAAGTTTGAAAAAAAAAAAAACAAATAAAAGGTTTTGATTGGACAAACACTTTAACCACTTGCCGACCGCCCACCGCAGACATACTGCAGCAGGCTGGTTCGGCTGCGCCAACCGACCTACCTATACGTCAGTTTGCGGAAGCGATCCGGGGGGCGCGCCCACATTAGGCAGTGGGGAAGCCGATTCAAAGGGCCGGTGGCCGCTCCTGCGGCTGTGCTATCGCTTCCCGTGGAGAGAGAACGATGGTCTGCTGTTGTAAACACAGCAGACCGTTGTTCTCTCTGGAATGAACACAGAGCGCCTGTGATCCTGCTATTTAGGATCACAGGTCTCTGTGTTGATTCCACAAGCCTACCCCCCTCACAGTTAGAAAACACCCACTAGGCTCACACTTAACCCTTTGATCACTCCTAGGTTAACCCCTTCCCTGTCAGTGTCAATATTACAGGAACAGTGCATACTTTTAGCACTGATTACTGTAGTAATGTCACTGGTCCCCCCAAAAGTGTCAAAAATGTCAGTTAGGGGGCCCGATCTGTCCGCGGCAATGTCAAAGTCCCACTAAAAAATGCCAGATCTCTGCCATTACTAGTAAAAAGAAATAAATAAAAATGACATAAATCTTTCCCCTAGTTTGTAGACGCCATAGCTTTTGCGCAAACCAATCAAAATACGCTTATTGGGATTTTTTTTTTACCAAAAATATGTAGCGGAATACAAATTGGCCTAAAATGATGAAAACATTTGATTTTGTATTTTTTTTATTGGAAATGTTATATAGCAGAATGTGAAAAATATTGTTTTTTTTTTTATAGAATTGTCGCTTTTTTTCTCTATAGCGCAAAAAATAAAAATCACACAGGTGATCAAATACCACCAAAAGAAAGCTCTATTTGTGGTTAAAAAAAAGGAGATCAATTTTATTTAGGTACAGTGTCGCATGACCGCGCAATCATCTGTTAAAATAACTCAGCGCTGAATCGCTAAAAATGGCCTGGTCATTAAGGGGGGTAAAACCTTCCGGTCCAGAAGTGGTTAACTGGAAAGTGAATTTTATCTCCTCTTTCCTTCATGTAAGTACATTAGCAGCCAAGGAAAAAGGGGTTGCCTTTAGCAAATCGCCTATGGCGGGGCCAGGCACTGTGAGAACTAGTTATTGCCACCTTACACTTATTCTAGCCACCAGCTAGAGTGCAACCAAGCTGGTAATGTTCCATGACCACACATAAATCCCTGTCTTTTCATTTTGAGACTTTTATTTTTGAGAACTGGAGAGGTGTGATAATGGCGGAGCTTTTTGAACTCGCTACTTCAGATCGATTGGTGCAGACAACCCCACATTAAGAGCTGTTCTTATGGATTCCAGGAAAGGAGTTACCTGTAAGTGGAATTCTCAAGTTTCCATTTCTGCGAAAGAAGAGAACAGGACTTCATCAAAAACAGTGACAGGGAAATTTGTTGCATAAATAAAAGTGGAATTTGACTAACTACTATGGAGAACTGATGGATGTGGGATACATGAGGGATTATGTTAAATATTCTCTCTTTTTTTTTTTTCTTTCAAATACTCTAATGCAAAACAGATGTTTGCGTGGAGGTGAGGTCACCATTATTGTTCTTGATTAGTTGTTTGTGTGGAACTTTGCCTTTTATAAAGGAATATTGTTGTTCTCCTGACTAAGCACATAGAGTGTGGCCACAACATTTGTTCCTGCATGATTCATACCGTGGAGGTATTTTTAGTACTTTCAGAAGGAGGAATTCGGGCTTTGGGTAAGAGATGTAGTCATTTTTCTAAATCTTGGTGACTGAATAGGGGTGTCATGGGATGCTCATGGCAGGGACTAAATATGGGTAATCTGAGAAGAGGCTGCTAGTTCTACTCCCCCTGCAGGGACAGATTACTCTACCTGTGGCTTTTCAGTAGCTATTGGATTGTCAGATCTTGTGGTCTACAGGAGTATCTGTTGGACTCTAGGTTTTTCCATTAATGCTGACATTATTTCAGAATCTATTTTTAGAATACATTTGTTTTGCCTAGTAGGCTGGTTTGCTAAAAAAAAAAAAAAAGACATGGATAGAATTTATTAACCAAAGTTTTGATGTTTAGCCTGCTGGGTTATTTCAACTTTTTTTTCCATTTTGGATGGAGTAGGAAGGGTTAACAACCACTGACAGTTCCTTTTTTTGCATTTGATTTCATGTGTGGGGTGACTTTCTTAAATTAAAAATTTTAACCAAATGCCCTATAACAGTTTTACTGCTACAGGGCAGCCGCAATGCGCAGGATCACATAAATATATGTGATCCTGCACTTCCGGGCATCAGCGGCCACTCGCTCCCGCTGTGATTCTTCAAAGTGGGAGCTGATCAGCCGGCACCCGCTGACCGCTTGGTACACTGACACAATGGCAGTCTGCCTATGTACACAAGGCAGATTGCTGTTCTGTCAGTACAGAAGGCATAGATTCTGTGTTCCTGTAAATCAGGAACACTGATCCATGCCTTCCACTAGGAAAAGCACCTCCCCCACTACAGTGAAACACCAGCTAGGCACACAGTTAACCAGCCCCTGATCTTAACCTCTTTTAAGCCAGTGTTATTAGTACAGTGAAAGTGCATATTTTAAGCACTGACCCCCGTATTAGTGTCACTGGTTCCCAAAAAAAAGTGTCAGGTAGGTGTCCGACTTGTCCGACGCAATATCGAAGTCCCACATTAAGTCGCTGATCGCCACCGTTACTAGTAAAATAAGTAAATAAAAATTCCATAAATATATCCCATAGTTTGTAGACACTATAACTTTTGCCCAAACCAAACAATATACGTTTATTGGGATTTTATTTATCAAAAATATGTAGCAAAATACATATTGGCCTAAATTGATGAAGAAATTTGATTTTTTAACATTTTTTTTATTAATAAATGTTTTCTAGCAGAAAGTAAACAATATTGTACAAAACAGTTGCTGTAAAGTATGAGCCACACCCCTATGTAATACAAAACCAAGGATAGACGAAAAGTGGGGTTTTCAAGGCTCAAATGAGGTGGTCAAATCATCCAACGCCACACAGTAATAAAGTTAAAAAACATTTTATTAACCACTTAAGCCCCGGAGGATTTGGCTGCTAAACGACCAGAGGGTATTTTGCGATTCGGCACTGCGTGACTTTAACGGACAATTGCGCGGTCGTGCGACGCTGTACCTAAACGAATTTGGCGTCCTTTTTTTCCCACAAACAGAGCTTTCTTTTGGCGGTATTTGATCACTTGTGCGATTTTTTGATCACGCGCTATAAACAAAAAAAGAGCGTAAATTTTGCAAAAATAGCAATATTTTTCCCTTTTTTTTATATGAAATTCCCCCAAAAAAAAATGTAAAAATCAAAATTTTCTAATATTTTCGGCCAATTTGTTTTATGCTACCTATGTTTGGTAAAAAAAATCGCAAAAAGCGTATTTTGATTGGTTTGCGCAAAAGTTATTGCGTTTACTAACAAAGGGAAAGATTTTTGTCATTTTTGTTGTTTTTTTTTTTTAACGCGTAATGGCGGCGATGTGCGATTTTTTTTGCGGTACTGCGACATTGCGGCGGAAAGATCGGACCCTTGACTGACATTTTTGACACTTTTGGGGTTACCAGTGACATTTCTACAGTAATCAGTGCTATATATATGCACTGTTACTGTAAAAATACACTGGTAGTGAAGGGGTTAACTTTATTTGAGAGGGAGGGGCTGTGTGTGTCCCTAGGGGCGTGATTCTAACTGTGATTGGCTGTGGCTTCAACTGTATGCAGAGTGATCAATGGATCTACATAGTAGATCCATGTGATCAGCTCTCATACAGAGAGGAGAATGACAGGCAGCTTGTCTACACAAGCTGCCTGACTTTCTCCCTCTCCCCCGCCGATCGCAGAGTGGCCGGCGGCGATCGGGTCCGCCGGTCACGCGCGCGGGGGGGTCCGTGACCACGCGGGAGCGGGAGCGCGCCTCCGGCGGCGCGCGCTCGCTCCCTAAACCCTCACAGGCGAGCGACGTAGACCTACGTCACTTTGCCTGTGAGGGGCTGACCGCCGCCGTAGATAGTCGTGCGGCGGTCGGCAAGTGGTTAACTAGTAATTATAAAAAGGCATAAAGACAATATGCCTAAAAAACGCACATACATATACCAAATATAAATAAAAATTTGAGTAACACAGGTAGGTAACCAGATGGTGGGGTCTCAGTCAAAAGAATGGATATGGTCCCTGTACAGCCAACGCGTTTCTCTTGACTTCGCTTCTTCAGTGCTTAAGAGACCAGAGAACCAGCTAGTGTTCCCAAATGGTGCGGACCCATAGTCCAGCCAAAGCTCGCGGATAGTAATTGTCTAGTAGACATGGACCATATATCCCGATTGAGGTTTATAAGACATGTTAGTGCATATACTGTAAAAGTATCTACACGCTTATTATATTTACTTTATATCGTATAGGTCTGAATGCTCTAGTATGTGGCCATTCAGACACCACCCTAGGGAGACAACATACAGCTTCCTTTACATTGGTGTATAATAGGTTAGGCAGGTAATCATATATATGAAATTCTCAGGCATCCAGGTCGTATCATAATTATGTAGACTGGGAATGCTATATTCAATAATCCTGAGTGTCCTTATTTACACAGGGGGAAGCATGACCCCTTTGTGTCTCTCTGGTAGCGTGACCTGCATGCTTATTAAATATGCAGGAAACCTGCATGTTTAATATAAACCTGCAGGATTATTGAATATAGCATTCCCAGTCTACATAATTATGATATGACCTGGATGCCTGAGAATTTCATATATACGATTACCTGCCTAACCTATTATACACCAATGTAAAGGAAGCTGCATGTTGTCTCCCTAGGGTGGTGTCTGAATGGCCACATACTAGTGCATTTGGACCTATACGATCCAAAGTAAATATAATAAGCGTGTAGATACTTTTACAGTATATGCACTAACACGTCTTATAAACCTCAATCGGGATATATGGTCCATGATTACTAGACCAGTGTTTTTCAACTCCGGTCCTCAGGGCACACGAACAGGCCAGATTTTAAGTATTACCTTGGGGAGATGCAGACTAGAATACTGCAATCACCGAGCAGCAAATGATATCACCTGTGATGTATTTCAGTTTTCTTGCAAACCTGGCCTGTTAGTGTGCCCTGAGGACCGGAGTTGAAAAACACTGTACTAAACAATTACTATCCATGAGCTTTGGCTGGACTATGGGTCCGCACCATTTGGGAACACTAGCTAGTTCTCTGGTCTCTTAAGCCCTGAAGAAGCGAAGTCAAGTGAAACGCGTTGGCTGTACAGGGACCATATCCATCCTTTTGACTGAGACTCCACCATCTGGTTACCTACCTGTGTTCCTCAAATTTTTATTTATATTTAGTATATGTATGTGCGTTTTTTAGGCATATTGTCTTTATGCCTTTTTATAATTACTAGTTAATAAAATGTTTTTTAACTTTATTACTGTGTGGCATTGGATGATTTGACCACCTCATTTGAGCCTTGAAAACCCCACTTTTTGTCTATCCTTGGTTTTGTAAGTAAACAATATTGTTTTTTTTTTCAAAGTTATCTGTCGTTTTTTTGTTTATAGCACAAAAAATTAAAACGCAGAGGTGACCAAATACCACCAAAAGGAAGCTCAATTTATGGTAAAAAAAAAAAAAGTACATACATTTTATTTGAGTACAGCGTTGCACAACCACGCAATTGTCAGTTAAAGTGACGCAGTACCATATCGCAAAAAATGGTCATGAAGGGGGGTAAATCTTCCAGGGCTAAAGTGGTTAATATTTGTTAATTTTTGTAAACCTGTTTCCATTTGTTTAATTTTATTGCTATTACAAGGGGGCTTCCAAACCCAATATGTGAAAGCACATAAGGACTACCAAATACCCTTTACAGAGGTATTGGTGGTTTCATAGACTCCAGTTGCCTCCTTTGCCCTCCCCCCAGTTAGACTGAGTACAGGCTGTAGTTGATCAGCTGTTTTCCTTGCCTCATTGGTTGAGATCAGACAGTCCTAAACCCGGAAGTGCTCAGAGGGCTTCTTGGTTCATTGCCTCTAGGGGAGTCCAAGAAACCAATGTTTCTCTTCTCCCCTCCAATCACCATTCTGACACAGCTGGACATCCCAGAGAGTATAAGTGAACCTGGGAAAAACGTGTGTTTGTGTTGGGGGGTAGGTGTTTGGGTGGGACACCATCTCAAACATATAAAAGTGTCTCCCAGCTCTGCCATTTGTGCCGGAATTCCACTTTAAGAAGTCAGAACTTTAAAAATTAATAGGATTGTCCCCATGGGGTGGATCCGACATCACATTTTATTTTTTCTTAAAAAGCAAAACAGAAAACTGTACGTTCATGTACACCTGAAGCACACAGCCTTACTTTGTGCTGAAAGACAGATATAGGTCTTACAATGCTAAATTAGTCACTTGTGTTTTTTTCCCTAATCTGTGATGACAGTCTGCACTTATTGAACGAATTCCAGATGTTACTGGAAAATGGAACGTCCATCTACGGGTTGGCAAGAACCTACAGTCATTTATCTTGAGTGCCTCCAGTGACTTCTCTACAGGTAGTGTAACGGCTGCAGTCATCCAGTTATTTCAGTATCGCTGTTATTTTCCAGTTCCTGTCTCCTTCATGATCAAACATCAGTCTGACAGGACTTGTATTAGAGGCTGCATTGATATTGGATAATTTTTACTAACCGTAAAATACTGAGAGCCAAACAAACTGGAATAATTATTTTTATGCAGTCTGATTGCCAAGTTAAAGTTATCTTTTAGAAAAAATGAAAAGGCGAATTCACACCGTACACCCTCTTGGTCTCTGCTGTACTTACAGTACCTACGTGGGTGATGAGCTTTCAGTGCCCACGCAGCAGGTGTAGTGGCCCAGGCATTTCTAAATCCCTGCTCTTCTCCCTCCCTTGTTTCAGTGGGGCTTCTGGGACAGATCAGAGCTATTCTCTGTGCTGGGGCTGATCCATCCTGGAAGCCATGTAGGAAAAAGAGTGAGGACTTCAAATCCCTAGACTGTTACACTCCCTGGGTTGGCACTGATAGCTCATGACCCACGGAGGTAAGTACAGTTTGGAGTGGGGAGGGTTTAGGGTGTTTGTTCACCTTTTCATTCTTTCTGAAAAGGCAAATTAACCCTTTAAGGTATTTGTTACTTGTACTGAGAGTTCTCGTTTCTCTAAAGCATTGTTGTTCAAACTTTGATGGATCATACTGTATATCACCTTCATTACCTCTGACACATAGGTGTCAATTGTATTGCTGTTCTTCATATTTGGATCAGAGCCTTTGCAGACTAGAGAAGCATGTGCAGCCACTCACCCATCCTCTCATGTGACAACACTGGTGCTAGGTGATTGGCCAAGCACTGTTACATGGTGGAAATAGAGGGAGTCCTAGGCCCAATATTATCTCTGACTAGAATGACCCAAAGCTTACACAGAACATCCTTCCCTCAATCCTAGTGGCAGAACGGAGGAGCCATGGAGTGAAGGAAAGATGAGTATGTCCCGTGTTTGCTTTGGACCCACTTTGAGGGCACCGTTCAAACTCTCATGTCCCTGTCCAGCTGTGCTATGGTGGTAGGTTACAATCCTTCCTAATATGAGCAAGTAGGTGATAATATGTCGAATACAAGCATGTCACGGAACCATGAACCAAACGTACAACAACAGATAAGTGAAAATAAGAAGGCTTTATTGAAAATCAAGCTGTAAAGCAAAAGTCCAAACGGATGGCGAAACCGAGGCAGAGTCCTTGCGAAGCCAGAGGTCAGGAACCAGGAGGGTAGTCAGACGAAGCCGGGATCAGGAACCATCAGGCTAGACAGACGAAGCCAGGATCAGGAACCAGCAGGGTAGTCAGACGAAGCCAGAATCAGGAACCAGAAGCAGCAGCAGTCTTAGAAGCATGTGAACACAGGAGGACCAAGCAAGGAACTGAAGCCACAGACCTCCTATATATATGAGCTAGGCATCCAGCTCCTCCCAGTGGGAAGGAGAAGCCGCAGAGTGGGAGGCTACAAGAAACCCAGAAACCAAGATGGCCGCCAGCACATGTCAAACGAAGGAGAACAGCAAGAAGGTAAGACCATGACAGTACCTCCCCCTCAAGGGCCCCTCCTCCGCGGAGTAAAGAACGGTTTCTGAGGGAAGCGTGCGTGGAAGGCACGGAGCAAGGCAGGAGCATGGACATCTGCGGAGGGAACCCAGGAACGCTCCTCTGGACCATAACCACGCCAATGAACCAAAAACTGCACCCGACCGCGAACCAGGCGTGAGTCCAGGATATTGCTCACCTCATACTCCTCACGATTGCCCACTTGGACCGGACGAGGCCGAGGAACCGAGGAAGTGAAACGATTACACACCAGTGGCTTCAACAGGGAGACATGAAACACGTTGGAGATCCGCATGCCAGGAGGAAGCGCAAGGGCATAGGCTACCGGGTTTACCCTGCGAAGCACTCGGAAGGGACCAACAAAGCGAGGCGCCAGCTTGGGAGTGGGCACTCGAAGGTTGAGGTTGCGGGTGGACAACCATATACGGTCTCCGGCCTGGTAGGAAGGAGCAGGCGCTCGTCTGCGATCAGCCTGGAGTCTCTGGCGCTGCGCAGAGACATCAAGGGACTTCTGGATCTGTACCCAAGAAGCACGTAGGACGGAAAGGTGATCCTCCACAGCCGGAATATCCTGGGGAGAGAATACCTCCGGTAACACGGCAGGTTGGAACCCATAATTGGCCATGAAGGGAGACGTCCCAGAGGAAGAGTTCACCGCCGTGTTCCTGGCAAACTCAGCCCAAGGCAGGAGGTCAACCCAATTGTCTTGGTGATCGGAGACATAGCAACGAAGGAATTGCTCCAAGGCCTGATTGGATCGTTCTGCGGCCCCATTGGACTGAGGGTGGTAGGCCGAGGAGAAGGAGAGATGAATCCCCAACTGGGAGCAAAAGGCGCGCCAGAACCTGGACACAAACTGACTCCCCCGATCCGACACAATCTCTTTGGGCAAACCGTGCAACCGGAAGACCTCCCTGGCAAAAATCGTGGCCAACTCCTGTGCAGAGGGTAACTTCTTGAGAGGAACACAGTGGCACATTTTGGAAAACCGATCCACAATCATGAGAATGACCGTATGGCCTTGGGATGCAGGGAGGTCCACAATGAAATCCATCCCCAGGTGTGACCATGGGCGCTCCCCGGTGGCTATGGGTTGCAGAAGGCCCAACGGAAGGTGCCGAGGTGACTTACTCTGGGCACAAACGGAGCATGCCGCTACATATGCGGCGATGTCGGAGCGTAGGGAAGGCCACCAGAACAGACGTGAAACAGCCCAGGACAGCTGATTCTTTCCAGGATGCCCCGCGGTCTTGGAGTTATGGTAGGTTCGCAACAACCGAGTGCGCAACTCCTCAGGCACAAAACATCTGCCGTTGGGTCTCCCAGAGGGAGCACCAGATTGAGCCGCCAAAATCTGCTCACCCAGGGGAGAGGTCAGGCTGGTGCGAATGGCGGCCAGGATCTGATTCGGAGGTATGACCGAAGTCGGAATCGACTCCTCCCTGGACAGGTCGGAGTACTGCCGTGATAAGGCATCCGCCCTGATGTTCTTGGAACCGGGTAGGTAGGAGACCACGTAAGTAAAACGTGACAAGAACAGAGCCCATCTGGCCTGACGTGGTGTCAATCTCTTGGCCTCAGAAAGGTAGGTCAGATTCTTGTGGTCCGTCAGGATGAGGACCGGAACCACCGAACCCTCGAGCAAGTGCCTCCATTCTTTAAGGGCCTGCACGATGGCCAATAACTCCCTGTCACCAATCTGATAGTTGCACTCCGCGGAAGACAGTTTCCGGGAGTAAAACCCACAAGGAAGCAGAGGACCCTCTGGTGTTCTACGCTGAGACAGAAGGGCGCCTACTCCCGTCTCAGACGCGTCCACCTCGAGGACAAAGGGCAACCCAGGGTTGGGATGCGACAGAATCGGAGCCGACACAAAGGCGGACTTTAGAGCCTCAAAAGCTCGGATGGCCTCGAGCGGCCAGACCTGGGAATTACTGCCCTTCCTGGTCAGATCCGTGAGAGGCTTGGCTAGCATGGAAAAGTCCCTGATGAACTTCCGATAATAATTGGCGAAGCCCAAAAAGCGCTGCAGGGAGCGAAGACCACTGGGCTGGGGCCACTGTAAGACAGCCGAAACCTTCTCAGGATCCATGGAGAACCCCTCAGCGGAAATGATGTAACCTAAGAAGGTTACCTGGGATCGGTGAAATTCGCATTTCTCAAGCTTACTGAACAGCTTGTTCTCTCGTAACCGTTGCAACACTCGTCTGACATCCAGAATGTGGGTCTCCATGGATTCAGAATATACCAAGATGTCATCCAAATAGACCACCACACACTGCTGCAACAGGTCACGGAAAACATCGTTGATGAATTCCTGAAAGACTGCGGGCGCATTGCACAACCCAAAGGGCATAACCAAGGATTCATAATGACCGGTCCTGGTGTTAAACGCGGTCTTCCACTCATCGCCCGCCTTGATCCTTACGAGGTTATATGCCGCCCTCAGGTCGAGTTTGGTAAAGACCGTGGCCCCTTTAAGGTGATCGAACAGCTCGGAAATCAAGGGTGTCGGGTAAGCGTTCTTGATCGTGATGCGATTGAGACCCCTGTAATCGATGCAAGGCCTCAACTCACCGCCCTTCTTTTTCACAAAGAAAAATCCAGCCCCTGCCGGGGACGAGGATTTGCGAATGTGTCCGCGTGAAAGCGCCTCCTTCACGTACTCCTCCATGGCCTCATTCTCCGCTACCGACAGTGGATAGACCTTGCCACGAGGAGGAACGGCACCAGGTTGTAACTCGATGGCACAATCGTATGGGCGGTGCGGAGGTAGGGCAACCGCGCGCACCTTATCGAATACATCCCGGTACTCCTCGTATTCAGGAGGCAACAGAGAGTCCGAGGAAGTACACAGCAACTTGACACAGCAACTTGCAACTAGCCCCACACTGTGGTGACCACGAGAGGATCTCAGCCGACCTCCAATCGAAAGTCGGATTATGCTTCTGGAGCCAGGGGTACCCCAAGACCACCGAGTAGTGTGGAGACGAAATAACCTGGAAGCAGATCGACTCTCTGTGAACGGCACCAATGGCTATCCCCACTGGAAGGGTCTCATGAGTCACGTGTGGCGGCAGAAGGGGTCTGCCGTCTATCGCCTCAAGAGCCAGTGGAGAACCTCGGGCCTGCAGAGGAATGGAATTGGCGGCAGCGAACACACTATCAATGAACAAACCACCAGCACCAGAGTCCACCAACGCCTGGGTCGTCACTGAGCCCCCGACCCAGGAGAGGACAACAGTGATCAGTGGTTTGTCAACACGGGAAACCGGGGACGAGGAGACTCCACCCAAGATCTGCCCCCGACAGGATCTCAGGTGCGAGCGTTTCCCGGACGGTTCGGGCATGCCAACCGAAAATGCCCACCGAGACCACAGTACATGCATCGGCCCTCGCGTCTCCGGAGTACCCTCTCCCCCTCGGACAGGCGAGCAAAGCCCAGCTGCATGGGTTCATCCCCAGCCAAGTCATCCCCAGGAGGCGTGGGAGGAGAGGGAGGCACGGGTGGGACAGCAAAGGTAGGCGCCAATCTGTTAGGAGGCCTCCGCAGACTCTCCTTAAAGGAAGGTCTCTCCCTGAGTCTGGTGTCAATCAAACTCAGGAAAGAAATAAGAGACTCGAGCTCCACTGGTAGGTCCTTAGCTGCAACCTCATCCTTCAAGGCATCCGAGAGACCATGAGAGAAAGCAGCGACCAGAGCCTCATTATTCCAGCCCACCTCTGCTGCCAGGGTACGAAACTCAATGGCGTATTCAGCTACGGATCGTGAACCCTGTCTGATGGACATAAGGAGCTTCGCAGCAGAGGCAGCACGAGCCGGCACATCGAATACCCTCCGAAGAGAAGCAACAAAACCGGAAAACTCGGCAACCACCGGATTGTTGTTCTCCCATAAAGGGCTGGCCCAGGCCAAGGCCTTGTCCGAGAGCAGCGAAATTAAGAAGCCCACCTTTGATCTCTCAGTAGGAAAGGCATGTGGCAGCAACTCTAAATAAATGCCCACCTGGTTAAGGAAACCTCAGCACTGAGTTGGCTCTCCCCCAAAGCGCTGTGGAAGGGGGGCAGAACCGGTCATACCCCGAAACACCACAGGCGCAACAACAGGTGTCGGGGTAGACTCTGGCGCAACAACCGGAGCGGCAGTAGGAGCGGGCCCAGGAGCGACAACCGACCCATCGGCAACGGGAGCGAAATGAGCCGTGCGTTCAAGCAGGGTTTGCAACGACACGGCGAACCGACCCAACAGGTGATCCTGCTGATTAAGTCTGGCAACCAGCGTGGGTAGCGAGGATGGCCCTGTACCGTCAGAATTCATGGCTTGGTCCTAATGTCACGGAACCATGAACCAAACGTACAACAACAGATAAGTGAAAATAAGAAGGCTTTATTGAAAATCAAGCTGTAAAGCAAAAGTCCAAACGGATGGCGAAACCGAGGCAGAGTCCTTGCGAAGCCAGAGGTCAGGAACCAGGAGGGTAGTCAGACGAAGCCGGGATCAGGAACCAGCAGGGTAGACAGACGAAGCCAGGATCAGGAACCAGCAGGGTAGTCAGACGAAGCCAGAATCAGGAACCAGAAGCAGCAGCAGTCTTAGAAGCATGTGAACACAGGAGGACCAAGCAAGGAACTGAAGCCACAGACCTCCTATATATATGAGCTAGGCATCCAGCTCCTCCCAGTGGGAAGGAGAAGCCGCAGAGTGGGAGGCTACAAGAAACCCAGAAACCAAGATGATCGCCAGCACATGTCAAATGAAGGAGAACAGCAAGAAGGTAAGACCATGACAAAGCATGGCTGGATCTATGTTACATATTCGTCCAAACAATTTTTCCATTGCTTTCCTAAATAATTAAATCACTGTAGTCAAATAGTCCACAACCACTTGTCTTTTTAGGGTAAACTTAACAGGGAATGATGAATGACTTGCATAGGAAAGAAGGGGGTTAAGAAAATGTACCCCCTGGAACTTTACATCCTTAAGGTTAATCACACTTCTGAGTTGAAGTACATTGCAGTCATTTTTTTGTTTGGGCGTTTTTCCATTTGACTGGCATCTATGGCTTTGCAGCTTTGTCTGCTCTGATGCTTTGGCAGCCCATCTGAACCTAAAGTTTAGTTAAATTTTCTTTTTGCTACAGTTGCAGTCACCTTACCTGCTGGGTAAACTAGGCTTTACTCTCTTGCACTGTAGAGCAGTCAGTCAGTACAGTCTATCAGGGGGACCATGCGGTGGCATTATCAGAAGATCGGTGAGTATGTTCCCTGTAGGACAGAGGTAAATTAATTAAAGAGGGTATTTCACTCTGTGTACTTTTATCATTTCTCACATATTCTCTCCTTTCATTTCATCTATGAATTATGACAGTTCCTGAGCAATGGCTGGTATTTACGCACAGGTTGCCACATTTATCTTCATCTAGAGCCTCAGCCAACAAACTGTTTAGCAATAACTGGAATCTCTGCTGCTACATAGCGCTCTTTGAAGCAGAGACATTGTAAATGATGACTGTAGGATCACACAGGGCAGTAAATCCCTCTACGATTATAATCACCTAGGTTAATTATAAACTCTAAAGCCAGCCTTTAAGATGAGTGTGGATTTACAAAAACCAGCATGGGAGGCCATGGTGATAGTGTGATTCTAATGTGGGTATTATAGGAGTGTGGACCCAGGGAACTGATTTTCCTCTTATTTTCCCTCTGTCAACATGTTTAAACGTATAGCATGATCTTAGGTCATGGTATTTTAAAGGGTACGTGGAACCAATCATATCAGTCCCTGTTCAAAGAGGAGCTTACACTCCAGTGTTCCCACCAAACTGGAATACACCCTTTTGCCAGCAATATGTTATTGGGTTTTGGAGGGAAAACCAGGCACCTTGGGAAACCTAAAAACTTTATGCAGGGATTTTCAATATGGACAGAAAATTGAGCTGACTTCCCTTGGGGGAAGGGGGTCAGGAAGCATTTTTTTTTTGTTCAGGCACCTTTTTTCAATGAGTGCCGTTTATATGTGTGTGACTTCAACTCGCAACGACTTCAAAGTAGTCCCTGCACTACTTTGGTCCGATTTTGATGCGTTTTGAGGTCTATAAACATTACACAGACATTGCTTTAGGTCCAGTCAAAATCGTGGCAAAAAATTGCACTGTAGGGGCAGGTTAAACTTGGTGGACATCTTTTTTTTTTTTAACTGTATTAACTATGTGACAAGTTGACACAAAGAAACAACCTCCCTCATTCTAGAACTGGCCCAGATGCTGACAATAGGGAGTGGCATTTGAGAAGATGGGCATGGTTTGGATCAGTGTGTTTGTGGTATATGCAGATAACCATGTTTATGGTTCTATGTTATGCTAAATACCTTTCTCCAGCAAATTACCTTATCGAAAAGCATACTCTGGAATGTTTGTAGAATGGAGAGCAGTTCATATTCCCATTGGACACCTTCCTGGGTATAGGCACATCTGTTGCAGGGTGCTGCAGCGATCACCAGCTGGACACTGGACCTATCAAAGATAAACATACATATTAGCAAGCACACCATGGATCTTAAGATTATGTATGTTTATCTGTAGAATGGAGAGGTCATCTATGATCCCAGCAGTGATATTAACCAGCCAGTAGGATCTATTCTTTAGAAAGTATTTTTGAATTCTGGGAACCATTGCTTTATGGGTCTGCTTACTGTGGCCTTTAAATATATGAAGTCAAGAATTTATTTGTATATCTAGGCTTATGAGCCAGCTGTGTAGATTCAGATCATTTTGTTCCAGGAATGTGACTGATAATACAACCATGTATCATGGAAGTGATGTAAATGACACTGGTAATCCGGTGTGAATCATACACTGCAGGCCGCTCTGAAGGGTAACGCAAAGCACAGTGGGTCATGGTCAGTCCCCTGTCTTTGCGCCCCTTCTGATAATGCTTAAAACTCTCATACTGAGTTCAGTGACTGCTGATACCGTGTGGCCCAGTAATGAGCTTGTTGGGAATAATCCTCTGACCTCCTCTCCAGAGATTGCTGTTTATAGCCAGCTGGATCCCAACCTGCTTCCATTCACAGCCTTCTCTGTCTAGCCTTAGTCTGGGTTTGACAAATTTCTTTGTAATAGCAAATTGACTTTTTATCATAGGATGCCTTCAGTGAAACATATATTGTGTCTCTTATACCACATGGTTGGATATATATATATATATATATATATATATATATGTACAGTATCTCACAAAAGTGAGTACACCCCTCACATTTTTGTAAATATTTTATTATATAATTTCATGTGACAACACTGAAGAAATGTCACTTTGCTACAATGTAAAGTAGTGAGTGTACAGCTTGTTTAACAGTGTAAATTTCCTGTCCCGTCAAAATAACTCAACACACAACCATTAATGTCTAAACCGCTGGCAACAAAAGTGAGTACACCCCTAAGTGAAAATGTCCAAATTGGGCCCAAAATGTCAATATTTTGTGTGACCACCATTATTTTCCAGCACTGCCTTAACCCTCTTGGGCATGGAGTTCACCAGAGCTTCACAGGTTGCCACTGGAGTCCTCTTCCACTCCTCCATGATGACATCACAGAGCTGGTGGATGTTAGAGACCTTGCGCTCCTCCACCTTATAATTGGGGATTAGGTCTGGAGACATGCTTGGCCAGTCCATCTCCTTTACCCTCAGCTTCTTTAGCAAGGCACTGGCCGTTTTGGAGGTGTGTTCGGGTCATTATCATGTTGGAATATTGCCCTGCAGCCCAGTCTCGGAAGGGAGGGGATCTGCTACAGTATGTCACAGTACATGTTGGCATTCATTGTCCCTCAATGAACTGTAGCTCCCCAGAGCCAGCAGCACTCATGCAGCCCCAGACCATGACACTCCCACCACCATGCTTGACTGTAGGCAAGACACACTTGTCTTTGTATTCCTTACCTGGTTGCCGCCACACACGCTTGACACCATCTGAAACAAATATGTTTATCTTGGTCTCATCAGACCACAAGACATGATTCCAGTAATCCGTATCCTTAGTCTGCTTGTCTTCAGCAAACTGTTTGGGGTCTTTCTTGTGCATCATCTTTAGAGGAGGCTTCCTTCTGGGATGACAGCTATGCAGACCAATTTGATGCAGTGTGCGGCTTATGGTTTGAGCACTGACAGGCTGACCCCCCACCCCTTCAACCTCTGCAGAAATGCTGGCAGTACTCATACGTCTCTATTTAACAAAGACAACCTCTGGATTTGACGCTGAGCAAGTGCACTCAACTGCTTTGGTCGACCATGGCGAGGCCTGTTCTGAGTGGAACCTGTCCTGTTAAACTGCTGTATGGTCTTGGCCACCGTGCTGCAGCTTAGTTTCAGGGACTTTGCAATCCTCTTATTGCCTAGGCCAACTTTTTGTTGAGCGACAATTATTTTTTCAGACCCTCAGAGAGTTCTTTGCCATGAGGTGCCATGTTGAACTTCCACTGACCAGTATGAGAGAGTGAGAGCGATATCACCAAATTTAACATACCTGCTCCCCATTCACACCTGAGACCTTCTAATACTAACTAGTCACATGACATCGGGGAGGGAAAATGGCTAATTGGGCCCAATTTGGACCTTTTCACCTAAAAGGTGTACTCACATTTGTTGCCAGTGGTTTAGAAATTAATGACTGTGTGTTTAGTTATTTTGAGGGGACAGAAAATTTACACTGTTATACAAGCTGTACACTCACAACTTTACATTGTAACAAAGTGTAATTTCTTCAGTGTTGTCACATGAAAAGATATAATGAAATATTTACAAAAATGTGAGGGGTGTACTCACTTTTGTGAGTTACTGTGTGTGTGTGTGTATATATATATATATATATAGATAGATAGATAGAGAGAGAAAGGGTTTGTAAGGCACTGGCTGGCAGGGTTGTGGACAATATTTAGGGGGTCACCTACCCACGGGGAGGAGCTCCAGGGTTATTGAATGGTTGATATGTAGAAGACAAGTCTTAACTTCTGGTCCTGTCCTGTGGCCCAGAGACCTTTGTAGAGCTTTAGGTGGGATAACGCCTTCATTCCTAAGTCCACATCCTAACTGCTAGTCAAACCTCATTTCTCCACACTCCACAGGCCTTTTTATATGTGAATTGTCTGATGCTCAGGGTTCCCTCTTTCTCTGTTGTGGGGCCATGCTGCTTTGTGAAAAGGCTGACTGCTGACATAACAATAAAAAGTACAAAAGCTGCCTATTTGCTTGGAGGACCCTGGGACACCCTGTTAGTCAGGAACTGACCTGAACTTAGCTAGTGGCGAAGACAAGCATATGTTTTGTATTATGCTATGGTCTAACTGTAATTGTCTCTTCTTCATTGAACTGTATCTCTTTACTGCCTGGCTACATAAAAGTGCAGGACAAACCTGCTTGGACTGTTTCTGGGTGCCCATGTCTCACGTATGGTTCACCATTGCCAATACCAATTGAGTCCACCCCCTTACAATATACAGTATATAGCTGCAGATCCACAATCCGGGAATAAGTTACCTTTTAGAAAACAGTGTAAGAAGGCTTCCAGGTTCCAGTGTAATAAGCCTTAATTGTTTTGACAGTTATCCCATTATAGTTAATATGGAGTCTTTGTGCACCAGAGCAATATATGGTATGTATTTGCTTTGGTGTGCCAAGACAATGCAGGCATCCATTCTGTGTTACTTTGCCCAAGAATCAATGGAAGTGACTGAGAATCTTTGCATTGACCAGCATTCTAGTCTGTGTTCATTTATACTAAAGCGTGAAAAATGGCTTAGCGCCCCATGGAAGATTTGGCTCTTCCACTGCAAACAGTAACTACTGATGTCTTTGTTGAGGGCACACAGATCCTCTTTGTCAAAGCACTGATAAAGAGAACCTGTGTGACCTCAAAAAGGGTGTCAGTTTTTGCTGTTTGCAGTAAAAGAGTTGTATCATACAATGAGTGCTGGGTTTTTTTTTTTTGCACCCCAACTCTCTAGCAACACCACTACTGGCTGTGCAACTAATTTAGATATATCTTTCAGGTATACAAACTGGCACAATTTAAATGTTTGCATGTTTTTTGGGAACATGTGGCTCAATATACTTACCCAGAGCACTTTTCCACTATGTGCTAGGGGTTCTCATTTGTTCAGTAAAAGGATTGTTAGAGAAAGTCTATCACAGGATGTGTTGACCAAGAATTCCTAATGAATCCTCAACTCAAAATGTACGCCTGATCACCGCCAAAAAATCATCATTAAAAAGTGGCTTAGTAAGACATCCTGTGATATGGACCAATCAAGCATTAGTTATGGATGTTGCTGAGCAGATTAGAAAGGTAAAAAACGAGGCTTACATTGGCTTATGAAAGTGGAATTGTCTTACTGAGGCAGTGCATATACCCCTTCTAAAAAATTATAGTGACATACATATAAAATATGGACTGAGTTTATGGCTTACCATAGCATCATGGTCAGCGCCTATCGCACAGAAAGTAACAGGTTGGTTTGGCAGTTAAGAGTTTATGATATCATTAATCAAATTGCAACATAATGTAGACTTATGTTATTAGTGAAACTTCTTTTATCTTACAACTCTGTAACCTTTTGTTCCTGGGAAACAATGTTTCCAGTATGTATATTAGTAACGTTATTGTGAGCAGGATAATAGCGCAGTTTTCTGGCATCCTGTAAGCGGACATATGGAGAAAGTTAAATCATTTAACCCTGCCATTATTTGAAAAGGTTGAATCATACTCGGCTGTTCTTCTGGTACTTTGTTTTTTTATATAGACTAATAAGAGCACAGGCCAAAACCTATCTTATTGGAGCAAAGGGAACATATGAGTGTATTATAAGACATTTTATCAGGGATTGCTGGTTGTTAAAAACCCTAAAAGAGGATGTTTGTATCATCAGTCTGTATAATAAACTGCTATATTTAGTGTTCAAGAAAAAGAGGATATTGGGCATCTAGAGGTATGTGCCTATGGCACCAAGTCATCAGGGCATAATGACTGCCATAGATTTAGTTTCTGTAAGGGATTTTTGTTTCAATTAATAAACAAAAAAATAAAAATGTAATATATTGCGGCTAAGAATGTCGTGGATTCTTATGTCTTTTTCCATCTGTTGATCTGGCCAGTAACACACCTTCTGTATTAAAGTGCCCCCGCCCTGGATAAATGAGCACAGGGGGCACCTTTGGACAGCAGCCATGTCAGTCTGGGAGGAAGGCAGTGTTAGATTTACTAGCAGATTTAAATACACTTACAAATTGAAGCCAAACTCCATTATAAGCAGTTACAGAAAACTTTGTTTTTTCTTTTGGGATAAAAGTTTTATCTAAATAAAGGTTGATCATGGTAACCACCTCTGCTAGTGTTAAATTGTTTGTCTCGTAACTGGAACTGATTTGTTCTTTTGGCTGGATCCCCAGTAAAGCTGGATACACACTATCCAACTTGTGTGGTTAGATTTCCTTCAGATTTACCTTTTCTATGTAGTGCACGGGCCTGCCTGATTGCATACAAATTGAAAGTGTTTAGTTTTGACCTCATATTATATGGTTTTGGTAAGTCTAAAGGAAAAAGTCTTCAGAGAATCTTATAGTGTGTATGGCCCATTTGGCTCCTGTAGACACTTCAACTCCGGCAGACACTTTGTCCAACTCTCACCCTGTACCTACATAGGAGCTTTCAGTTAGAAAGGTGAAGGAAGTTTCAGTGGACTATGAGTGCGCTGATTACCACACCAAGCATTACCGGGGAGGGAGGTGTGCTTAGGAACATGTTACACCCTAAATATGGGTGTAACATGTTCTTAAAGGCTAACTTAGCCTCGAAATCCTTTACTGTCAGAATGTATACAATGGCCTAAAATGTATGCAGCAGTGACACGCGATGTAAAATTCAACAACCAGACAGTCAAATGTAGTAATCTGCAGACAATTTTAAGCAGTGGTGTGTGTTTTTACTGCCAACAATAAAAAAGCATAAAAAATTTAGATGGCTATAGTGGTTAGAGGGCAGTCAGACATTCAGGTAAAATTTACCCCCCCCCCCTTTTCCTTTCTGGCTTCTTTGTGCTCCAAACACATACACTCTCTGCTTGACTGAACAGGCATAGTGTCACAGACACCTCAGGGGACAAATTGGTCACCATTTCCCTTGTGATCCATCATTTATGGTTGTCTAGCACTACCCAAAAACCAGATCTGACCAAGAAGAGCCACGTGATGCAACAGTCATCTCAGGTCTATATGTACCAAGAGCATTGACTGTCTCCAAGGACAAGACAGTTTATGAGCTTTCACAGAGTTCATTAGCAACCAAAAAATTTGCTTATTAGGTGTGTGGTTTACGTCAACTCATCTCTGTATTTCATTCCATGTAATTCACCATTGCAGCCGAAGCACAGCCATTGCTTCTTCTTGGTTGTAGAAATTATTTAGGAATCTCAAAATTACATATAAGTTGGAAATTTTAGCATACAGAAATAATGGCAGACAGCTCCTTTCACATAAAAACTGTTCCAGGTAATATGTTCCTTCCAAGACCAAAAATGTTCACTATGCCGGAAACCGGAAGAGCAGTTCACCACTGGAAACCGTTCCTGCGGTGCCAGCACCCACTGAGCTCAGGAAAGTTCTTAACCCCTTTCTGCCAGATTGATCGAATACCTGAGCCAAAGATTTTATTGTCAAGGGGTTAAAAAATGGAATTTATCACATGAAGATCGAATCAGAAGGAGTATCCTCTGTCCAGGAAGCAATAAAACCCACAGCTGGATGTGATGGGGTTCATAATATTGTATTTGGCTGTGACTGGCTGGAAGGGATAGGAAAATCTGAAAAGTTTATACTTCTGTCTTCAGTCATTTCCTACTCCTTCAGAAAGATGGACTGCAAAAGATCTAATAACTCTAATTGTTATTTATTTCAGAGATCTGCTGATGGAGAATTAATGAGTAAAGTTAGGAAAAATCACATTACAGCTGATATTTTTCATGTTAAGGTTTGTAATTCAAACACTGTATAAACTTGGTTGCATGACCACCAATTTAAATGATATCTGCAGTGGTAGATGTTCCGTATGTAACCCTACTGGAAACATGCTAACTAAATGTATTACTCCTAGCAGAAAGCCAGTATCCCTCCAGTACTAGTATAATGTCAGTAGTGAGTATCCCTCCAGCACTAGTATGATATCAGTAGTGAGTATCCCTCTAGTACTAGTATGATATCAGTAGTGAGTATCACTCCAGTACTAGTATGATATCAGTAGTGAGTATCCCTCCAGTACTAGTATGATATCAGTAGTGAGTATCCCTCCAGTACTAGTATGATATCAGTAGTGAGTATCCCTCTAGTACTAGTATGATATCAGTAGTGAGTATCACTCCAGTACTAGTATGATATCAGTAGTGAGTATCCCTCCAGTACTAGTATGATATCAGTAGTGAGTATCCCTCCAGTACTAGTATGATATCAGTAGTGAGTATCCCTCTAGTACTAGTATGATATCAGTAGTAAGTATCCCTCCAGTACTAGTATGACATCAGTAGTGTGTATCCCTCCAGTACTAGTATGACATCAGTAAGGAGTATCCCTCCAGTACTAGTATGGCATCAGTAGTGAAT
The DNA here is from genome assembly GCF_965119305.1 of Pelophylax lessonae. Taxonomy (NCBI): domain Eukaryota; kingdom Metazoa; phylum Chordata; class Amphibia; order Anura; family Ranidae; genus Pelophylax; species Pelophylax lessonae. The sequence continues at coordinate 208,500,148 of NC_138777.1, read as the reverse complement.
ATATCTCCAGTACTAGTATGATGTTAGTAGTGAGTATCCCTCCAGTACTAGTATGACGTCTGTAGTGAGTATCCCTCCAGAACTATTATGACATCAGTAGTGAGTATCCCTCCAGTACTAGTATGACATCAGTAGTGAATACATCTCCAGTACTAGTATGACATCAGTAATGAGTATCCCTCCAGTACTAGTATGATGTCAGTAGTGAGTATCCCTCCAGTACTAGTATGATGTCAGTAGTGAGTATCCCTCCAGTACTAGTATGATGTCAGTAGTGAATATATCTCCAGTACTAGTATGATGTCAGTAGTGAATGTCCCTCCAGTACTAGTATGATGTTAATAGTGAGTATCCCTCCAGTACTAGTATGATGTCAGTAGTGAATATATCTCCAGTACTGAGGTCAGTAGTGAATATCCCTCCAGTACTAGTATGATGTTAGTAGTGAGTATCACTCCAGTACTAGTATGACAACATCAACATCACTAGTGAGTATTCTTTCTGTAGTTGTTGATGTCTATAGTGAATATCCCTCCAGGACTAGTATGACTTCAGTAGTGATTTTCCCTTCAGTAATACTATAATGTCAGTAGTGAGTATTCTTTCTGCACTTAGTAAAGCGTCCACAGTGATTAACCTTTCTGTACTAGTAAGGTATCAGTCTTGAGTATCTCTGCAGTACTAGTATGACAATAGCACATTCTGTACTAATAAGCTGTCAATAGCAGTACAGATTATTCCTCCTGTACTATTATAACGTCAGTAATGAGTATCCCTCCTATTATTAGTATGGTGTCAGTAGTAAGCATCCATTATGTACTAATAGGGCATCAGAGATGAGTATGAAATATGTAAACCATTTACCTGCTCAAGCTTAACCTCTATCACATAAGCAAGCGGCTACGTGGTACTAACATGCAGGCCAAAAGACCCAGAATGCCAGATTCCATCTTTGTTTCTCTTACATGTCTATTGCTGCAAAACTATTTTCATTCAAGGGGTTAGGAAATGCACTTTCATTGTCAGCTGCATTAAACACTAAAAAAGTTAGACAACTAATACAGTATTATTGGATAATTTGGCTACTTGGCTTCTATAAATTGTCAAGTCTCTCCCTATTAAGTATATTCATGCAAAACTACTTTGTTTCAATGAAATGGATCATCTCAGCTTCCTAAAAACCTCTTCTAGCAAAATTCTCCTCTTATCTATGTAGAAGATGTATGGAAAAAAGAGCTGACTTGCTGCGTATTAGCACTTTAGGTCAGAGGTAAAACTATTCCAAGCTGTTATCACAACACTTCTACAGATGATGACAAACTGGACTTTGGATCATGGAGTTAATTTATGGGCATAATTTGGTGGAAAAGCTTGGGCCTCTATGTTAACTGGAACCAGACACTGATAAAAGTATTTTTTATGTTCTTGTACCTTTTTGGTGATGAGGTTAATTATTCCAGCATCTCCTTATGGAACTTTTACATATGGATTGACCAGAGTGCTTAAACGGTGATGATGGAAATATGAGAGGCATCACCGAGGTCCTCCTGGATCCACAACATTCAGAGACAGAGTACTGGAGGTGAGGTGGTCAAGTTTAACATGAGCGTAGTATATAAATTCTAGTCTGGCATCTTCTAACCTTGCCAATGAAACCAGAACTGGGGCTACACAATGAAAACAAAAGCTCTGTCGTCGCCTGTAATTCCATCATCTTATGGAGGACCCTTTCTGCACTTGCCTGATATTTAACCCGCACATTAAAGCAGAGCTTGGTCCAATATATCACCAGCAAGGCTGTCTACATATGATGCCTGTGACCCCAACACGTCTGGTCTCTGCTCCCTAATTCATCAATATTGTTCCTGCTGTCCTATGCTGAAATATAATTATGTACGAGGAATGCTGGGAGTTATATGAACGTGTAATTCAATTACAGACTTTATCACAAGTATGCACCTTTATCAAAATTCAATTACTTAGGTTTTTTGGATTGATGAGCAATATATGCATGAAGACACAAGGCAAACCACTCTAATTGTCATCATTCTGTGCTTGCAGACATATAAATTGATTCAGCCTCTCCCATCTACTTTATTGAGATAAATGAAAATATGTCAAATACGGGACAGCAGAACTGCACTTGTTATGTCTGAACTGGGGTAAAGTCCTTTATAATAAACAATCCTAGTGACTCAGACTCTTCTTTCTCTGTCACTGACCTATTTCCTTTTAACTACTCAGTATTTCCAACTAAGAGGTTTATAACATTTAACCACTTTACCACTAGAGCATTTTGCTGTCTTACGTCTGGGCCACTTTTTGCGATTCGGCACTGTGCGACTTTAACTGACAATTGCGCGGTCGTGCGACGCCGTACCCAAACGAAATTTACGTCCTTTTTTTCCCACAAACAGAGCTTTCTTTTGGTGGTGTTTGATCACCTGTGCGATTTTTACTTTTTGCGCTATAAACAAAAAAAGAGCGTTTATTTTGAAAAAATAACAATATTTTTAACATCTTTTTATATGAAATTCCCCCCAAAAAAGATGTAAAAACCAATTTTTTAAAAAATTTTTGGCCAATTTGTTTTCTGCTACCCATGTTTGGTAAAAAAAATCGCAATAAGCGTATTTTGATTGGTTTGCGCAAAAGTTATTGCGTTTATTAACTAAGGGAAAGATTTATGTCATTTTTGGTGTTTTTTTTTTTAACGAGTAATGGCGGCGATCTGCGATTTTTTTTGCGGGACCGCGACATTGCGGCGGACAGATCGGACCCTTGACTGACATTTTTGACACTTTTGGGGGTACCAGTGACATTACTGCAGTAATCAGTGATATATATATGCACTGTTACTGTAAAAATGACACTGGCAGGGAAGGGGTTAATTTTATTGGAGAGGGAGGGGTTAATGTATGCCTGGTGCTTACTAACATGTGGGGGGGGAGGTGACTGAGTGAGCCAGGGACAGATCGGATGTTCAGCTATGCTGAACACTCCGATCTGTCACTCCCTGTCACTTAGGAGATCCGCCCGCTCCGTTTACACAGGCGGGCGGATCTCCAAACTGGATTCCCCGACGATCGGGGCAGAGCAGCGGCGATCGCCGCCGCTCCTCCCCTGGCCCGACATCCGCTGTGAATGAAAAAAGCGGGAGCGCGCCTCCGGCGGTGCGCGAGCGCCGCCTACAGGGGGAGGAGTCTGGCGACGTAGGTCTACGTCGTCAGACCTACAAGAGCCACTTTGCCGCAGTAGTACTACGGTACTCAGCGGTAAAGTGGTTAAATAACCAAAACTATTAATCTACCCCAGCTGATCTGACCATATTTCATCTGTATCTACCAAGCATCAAAAAGTATTGTTTATTCTAGTCTTCAGTTTTTATCACAGCTTTGTAATATGGGGGCCATGAAATTGATTTACCTGAATGGATTGTTTAACTGTTTTCTAAATTTTATGGAACTGAACTCTGGAAGCTATACCCAGAGACAGGCAGAGGGGCAAATAACTAGTCAGCAGTATTACCTCTGGTCTCCCTACAACTGTACTTTTACCTATTACTTACATATCATGCCTTGTTCTGCACTGTGTAATGGGACAAACAGAGCGCCAAATAAAAAATCCTTACGGGTCCAAATTCTTTATTGTTTACCGGTTACGAGCAGGGCAAAGATTATCCAATGCATTTCAGTGGCCACACTATCCCCCTTCATCAGAGAATTGTCTGTTATTGCTGGAAGACTTCATCCCCCCTTTTTTTTTTTTCTTTTTACCGTGTACTAAGATCTACTGTAATATAATTTACATGTATTTTTCTTGAAAATATTATAAAGGCCGGTTGGGTGGCGGTGGTTTGGGGCTGGGCAGTCGCCCCCCAGCCCCCCCCCCCCCCTGTTCGGCGCAGTGTGTTCCCTTTTTGGGGACTTGGGAGAATCTATGTTGATTAGCGGGATGTACTTTTGTTCTGTGTTCCCTCGGGGGCTGTGTCCCTGGATCTCCTTTTCATACTGTTGTTATGTTTTATAACTACTGCTATTCCTATGTTTTATTATGTATGTTTAACCACTTTACCACCGGAGGATTTTGCTGTCTTCCGTCCAGGCCACTTTTTGCGATTCAGCGCTGTGCGACTTTAACTGACAATTGCGCGGTCGTGCGACGCCCTACCCAAACGAAGTTTACGTCCTTTTTTTCCCACAAACAGAGCTTTCTTTTGGTGGTATTTGATCACCTGTGCGATTTTTACTTTTTGCGCTATAAACAAAAAAAGAGCGTTTATTTTAAAAAAATAACAATATTTTTCACATTTTTTTTATATGAAATTCCCCCCCAAAAAATTTAAAAATCAAATTTTTTTAAAATTTTTGGCCAATTTGTTTTCTGCTACCTATGTTTAGTAAAAAAAATCGCAATAAGCGTATTTTGATTGGTTTGCGCAAAAGTTATTGCGTTTACTAACTAAGGGAAAGATTTCTGTCATTTTTGGTGTTTTTTTTTAACGCGTAATGGCGGTGATCTGCGATTTTTTTTGCGGGACTGCGACATTGCGGCGGACAGATCGGACCCTTGACTGACATTTTTGACACTTTTGGGGGTACCAGTGACATTTCTACAGTAATCAGTGCTATATATATGCACTGTTACTGTAAAAATGACACTGGCAGGGAAGGGGTTAATTTTATTGGAGAGGGAGGGGTTAATGTATGCCTGGTGCTTACTGACGTGTGGGGGGGGGGAGGTGACTGTGTGACAGAAGGACAGATCGGATGTCCAGCTATGCTGAACACTCCGATCTGTCAGTCCCTGTCACTATGACTCGATCCCCGACGATCGGGGCAGAGCAGCGGCAATCGCCGCTGCTCCTCCGCTGGCCCGACTCCCGCTGTGAATGAACACAGCGGGAGCGAGCCTCCGGCGGCGCGCGAGCGCCGCCCACAAGGGGCGGAGTCCAGCGACGTAGGTCTACGTCGCTGGACGGGATCGCGGCACTTTGCCGCAGTAGCCTCCATGTGAGCGGAGGTAAAGTGGTTAAATTGCACTTAAACCAAATAACAATCTATTGAAATCTAAAAATATTATAAAAAACAAAAAGAAGAGGGGGATGCTGCCCCGTGACAAACACGGCATTGTCCCAATTGTTGCCATCAATTTCAAAATGACTTTTTTCTTTATTTTTAAATGGTTCATTTTTTTTTTTCAGTTAACACCTTCCTTCCTGGCCTATAGTACAATGATGTCCTCGCAGAATGCACTCCACGCAGTGCCGTGATCTGTCAACGGCTGTGTTCACTGGACACAGCTGATGACTAATTACTGTACCGGTGTAACGTTAAAAAACCATACCCCGTGAAGAAACCATACCCTCGTCACTTCCGGTCTGAAACAGCTGAGCAGCGCAGTAGTGCGCATGCTCAGAGCCCCGGATACGTGATTGAAGAAGAAAGAATTTGAGAAGTGCGCATGCTCGGTGGGCATGGAATTATCACGGCACTGTTTCTAATGTTATACTTGCGGCGGGTACATTAAAACACTTCGGGTGCAACATAAATCATGTCCTCTCCTATCGCTGTAACTTCCCTCATCTCCGGTAATAAATATAAAAGCGGCGGCAGGTGTATGAGACGTAAATTTGACGGCGATCACGGCTCCGTGATCCGCTTTTATATTTATTACCGGAGATGAGGGAAGTTACAGCGATAGGAGAGGACATGATTTATGTTGCACCTGAAGTGTTTTAATGTACCCGCCGCAAGTTTAACTACCGTGAGAAATCCATACCCTCCGTAGCGGAACCGGAAGTGACGAGGGTATGGTTTTCTCACGGGTATGGTTTTTTCACGGAACACCGGTCTGCTGCCAGTACCATGTGATCGTTGTGAAAAATTACAGCAGATTACATGACAATTGTAAACAATGGATGGCTTCCATTCATGTCATCTATTGTATACAACTGTGTTGCTAGTGGTGATTGGTCACAGTGATCACATGGTACAGACAGGGCCAATCACAACCCATCGGTACCATGTGATTAGCTTTGACTAATCCCTGCTAATCACAGCAAAAGACACTGAAAGAACCAGTTTCATTCAGTAAAAATGGTTGCTTATACCAATGAAATTCACTGGCATAATCAATTATAATGTGTAAACAAAAAAAAAAAAATCCTGATCACTTTTTTGTTTTTTTCTTGTTTTTTTTTTTACATACTGTCACCAGTCAGGTCCCTGATCACTGCCACACCAGTTATATGATTTTCCAAATAATTGACAAAAAATGACAACCTCAAAATACTTGCCATGCCCCTTACTAAATACCTTGGACTGTCTACTTTTCAAAAAGGGGTCATTTGGGGGATATTTGTACTGTCCTGGCATTTTCAGGTCTCATGAAATAAAATAGGCCATCAGTATATCAGGAGTGATTAATTTTCATATATACCATAGTTTGTGCACTCTATAACTTTCCTAAAAAATACATCATAATCACTGATTTGTGTTTTTTTCACCAAAGCAATGTAACAGATTAATAAAATATGGGTTTATGAGATTTGCAAATCACTGCATTCTGTTTTTATGTAGGTTTTTTTTACAGCGTTCCATCTATTTTTTTTTTTAAATTGGGGTTGTGTATATTTTCCATCCAGCCTGAACAATACCTGAGCAAATCACTATCAGTTAGGTATCTATACACATTCCAATAACCTTTGGAAAGGTCTTCAATTAGCTCAATTAGCTTTTCTTACAGGCAGTCTACTATTCCTCTCTTACAGAGCTTTGGAAACACAGTCTGTGACCCTCAAATGACTGTAGCTGATCTCCTAAATATTCAGTCCCAGTCCGGTTTGCTGTAAAATATAGAAAAAGGTTTGTGACCCTGTGCTGTGTGTTCCTGTGTGGTAATATAAGCAAAAGTTATGGCTGTGCCATATTTCAAATTGTCATTCCCCTTTGTTGAGTAATTTAACTAAGAGATATCTGGATACAAACATGACCGAGCAGAATAGAAGCACTGTTCAGCCTGAGATCTGTGAGCTCCTTAAAGCGGTGTTCCAGCCTCACCCCCTCCCCCTCCCCCTCTCCCTCCAAAAATTTAAAGCCAGCAGTAACACATACTATAGCTGCTGACTTTTAATGTTAGGGCACTTACCTGTTTTGGAGTCCAGGGATGTCAGCACCGCAGCCGATGTTTCCATTGGCTGTCGGGTGCTACCGCTGCCATTGCCGGTGAGGGAAACCGGCAGTAAAGCTTTGCGGCTTCACGGACGGGTCCCTTATACGCATGAGCGAAGCGCACTGTGCATTTGGATTGGTTCGGCGGCGGAGGAAGGAGGAGGGGGCCAAACTTCCAAGGGATGGCGCCATCTCCCGGAAGTGGGGGAAGGGTATCTGTCAAAAAACAAGTACCCGTTCCCCCCTCCCCCCTGAAAGGTGCCAAATGTGGCACCGGAGGGGGGGAAGAAGCAAATGAGCGGAAGTTCCACTTTTGGGTAGAACTCTGCTTTAAATTGGCCATAGATGGTTCGAATCTCGGCTGTTTCTACGGGGACTGGACAAGATTTGAACCATCTAAGGGCAGGCTAATTGTGTCCAAGTTGATCCATCGATTGACTTGGGTACAAACAGCTTGCCAGATTTTTACGCTAGCAATAATCACTGCACTCTCCCAACAGGGATCAATGCCCCCCCCCCCCCCGGATAATAAAATAGCTCTGCAGGAAAGAAAATCCCATCATAAACTAATATAGAAATATAAATTTACCATGTGATGTACAATGAGGCAGCCAGTATCTCTTTCAGTACTCCTCAAGAAATGCATGAGAAGTGCACAGCTTTAAGGGAACTATATTATCACCTCCGTCAGGTGGGTGGTCTTCAGGAAGACTGGGTCCTTTACAGTTACACGGGGGTTAATCCTAATAACTAAGCAAATTTGACAGCAATAAACTCTCTAAAGATATAACCGCCTGTGGCTGAAGAGGTTTGGGAGTATAATCTACACAGAAATTATATGTAAATATTTATATGCAGGAAGACGTGCTCCACAAATGGCTGATATGTCCTCTTTCCTCTTTTCTTTTGAATTATTAACCACTTACTTGGAGGAGATTTAATGTAGAGAAACCAAATTATGTCATTGTAGCTCAGTCACTAAACACCTGAACTCTGACACCCTCTTCCATCAAAGACTATTCCTGCCAAACGGCACTGACCCAAGCCACACTTCTCCCTCTTCATATCTTTAATTATTGGTCGGTTTAATGAGATGTTAGGGCTTCACATGCCAGCCAACTGGAAAAATCTGCTCAAACATCACAGGAAGAATGCAGAGTGTTTTCTAAAACAAAATACTATTCTGAATCATAAAACAGAAATCTTTTGGTACCAGAAATAAGGTGACATAATTGTAATAAACCCAAGGTTGTTAAATACATTGGAAGGGATCTTTTTTAAAGAGCTAACAAAGTTTACAGAAATGAAACAAAGCAGATGAAAAAGCTTAGAACAGAGCAATATTTTTTTTCATGAAATGGTGAACTGTATTTTGTTAACCCAGGGCTCAAAATTTCAAGTCCTGAGCCTAGCCAGGCCTTAAGAGTTACTCGCTACTAGTTGCCCCACTCAAACCCCACCCTGCCCCGCCCCTAATTCCACCCCTAAATACGCCCTCATAAATTATCTCATTAAATGACACTGTTTTTGCATGAATGCAGAAGTTACAAAAATAAATATTGATAAAAAATTTATCAGAGCCCATCAGTGAAGACTCATCAGTGCCCATCAATGCAGCCTATCAGTGCCCATCAGTGCAGCATCATCAGTGAAGCTTATCAGTGCAGCCTCACCAGTGCCCATGAATGCAGCCTCACCAGTGCCTTTTAATGCAGTCTCATCAGTGCCCATCAATGCAACCTCATCAGTGCCCATCAATGCAACCTCTGCCTATCAGTGCCCATCAATGCAGCCTCCCCTTTGTCCATCAATGCAGCCTCGACTGTGCCCATCAATGCAGCCTCACCTGTGCCCATTAAGCAGCCTCACCACTGTGCATCAAAGCGACCTCACCTGTGCCTGTCAATGCAGCCTCACCTGTGCCCATCAATGCAGTCTCACCTTTACCCTCCAGTGCAGCCTCACCTTTGCCCATCAATGCAGTCTCACCTGTGCCCATCAATGCAGCCTGACCAGTGCAGGGAAAGAGATGTCACATGTCCCAGCATTGGATAAGTGCTCTGTCTATCAAAGGAGTGGGGCCAGGAGGCCGTGCTGTGTGTGGCGGCGAGCGTCAGGCAATTCAACTGAAAGCTGTTACAGTGGGGCGATCACCGCTCAGTGATTATCTGCCCGGCTTCCTTTTCCTCTCCTCTCTCAGCGATCGCCCAGGGGAAGAGAGAACTCCTGAGGCAGCCCCACACTTGCCCTCAATAATTGTGCACTTGCAAAATGCAAGCAGGCGAGTGAAAAATTTGAGGGCTGTGCTAGCCCATACTTTACCATGGTTGTATAACAAAAAGAATGAGTCAGAAGACAATAATATGGAAGCAGAGCTTTACCCGCAGTATCTGGAAATTCCAACTTCTTAAGACAACTTTATGATTATATCTGATAGGTAAAGTAGCAATGACATATTGAAGTAGAACGTGACAGTGACATAACAAGAAGCTGGTCCAATCCTTTGAAGGTTGTCATAGTCTTTGATGTACATTATGTGAGCAAAATTATGGGGGATACTGAATATCACAGCCATATGAGCTTCTTGGATATCTCTTTTCAAAACCAAAGTCATAAATGAAGAGTTGTCCCTATAACATCCTCATGTCTTCTGGGAAGACCTTCCACAAGATTTTGGAGGGTGTCTTTGGGAATCTGTGCCCATTTGTGAGGTCAGGCACTGATGCTGGATAAGAAGACCTAGCTCACAATTGGCATTGACACCAAATTGGTCAAACCAAGTCTTTATGGAGCTGGCTTTGTGTACAGGGAAAGGAAAAGGCTTTTTTCCAAAATGAAGAACACAATTGTCTACAATGTCTTTCTATGATTTAGTATTACCAGTACGCTTCAATTGAGACACCTGAACTTATTCATTTGGAGAAGTTCTCATACTTAAAGTACATTTCTGCATTCTTGTCACCGAAACTTTTTAGTTTAAACAGGTCGAAACTCTTTGTGACCTGTCAGCCTTCAGCTGGGAATTTATTTTAGGATTCCTATTGATTCTAGCTGCAGAATACACATTCTTGTAATGAAGGTGTACCAGGGTTAATGTTGCTAACGGTTAGTTTTGGTCATTTATTTTGGTCATTTATACTGCATAGGCAATGATACCAAACAAGGCATTATAGTTCTGAAATTAAGGCTTGCTACTTTCTGGGAGTTCCCTTTTGAAAATGTCTCCTTGGTGGTCTATTATTAAAGTTGAGGAACAACCTGAAGTAGATTTAATCTATTGGTATTTGATAGAATCCTGAAACATGTTCTGTGTGTTCTAAACAGAGAGGGGTTGTCAGAGTACAAAACAGCACATACTTCTCATCTACACTGGTGCTATTCCTGACCAAGCCAGATCTTATAATGTTCTATAATGGAGAGCACAGTGTCTGTTCTCTGGGAGAATGAATAATAAATCATAATTTTATCATACAAATTTCACAAATTGCTGATAAGTCTGCAATATTCCAGACTGCTGCTTTTCGCTGTTCAAGTTGCTTTTTCTTTCCTCTGCAGCAGATGATATGTGAAGATAACTCATCTCCAGCTGTGCCCTGTGTATATACATCCTTATCATTCATTTCATAAACACAACAGGGTGTAAGACATATGGGGGTGTCCCACAACAGGTTGTGTACATCACTGTGAGAATTGGTAACTTAATGGAGCATAGGTTGTAAACAGGATACTGAAAAATGCATTTACTTTGATATCTGATAGATGGAACTGGTAACATGCCAGTTGAATGGGTTGGTTAGCAATGGACGGAATCACTTTACCTATAGAAGTTTTCCAGCCTTTTCTTCCATGTCACAGATTACAAACCGTAGTTCAACATGCTATATGCTTCTACAACCCTATATATACAGCCATCTGACCTGTGTTTTCTGTTTATCAGGTGTGCAATCTGCTTGAATTTGAGGACCTATAAAAGTTATATCCATCGCTTTTGAGGGGCCACATGATATATTTAATATTAAAGCAGATCTCTACCCAAAAGGGGGGCTCCACTCTGCCGCCACCCCCTTCTCTACTGCCACGTTTGGCACCTTTTGGGGGGGAGCAGGTACCTGGTTTTGACAGGTACCCCCTCCCACTTCTGGCTGAGTTTTCCCCCTCCTCCTTCCCCTGAAGCCGGCCTAATCAGAGAGTGCAGCACACTTCGTGCATGCGCAGTAGGGGACTGGCTGTGAAGCTGCAAGGCTTCACTGCCGGTGTCAATTAGTGGAGATGACGGCACCAGCACCTAATAGTCGACTGAAAAATTGGTTTGGGTGAAGACAATGCTGGATTCCTGGACAGGTAAGTGTCCTAATATTAAAATTCAGCAGCTACAGTATTTTTGTAGCTGCTGACTTTTAATTTTTTCTGCAGGAGCCTAGTATTACCAAATATGAAAGCTTATAATGTGTACTTTATTGATGGTTTGCCTACACTGGCAAGTTACCTGGCGTCTACTGTTTATCAACGGAATTGCAATAAAATGTAAGCTCCTTCGGTGCTGAGACTGATTTGACTGGCTCAGTGTGCTCTATACTGCACTGCGGTATATGTCAGAGCAATATAAATGTATAATGATAACAGTCTGTGACTGTGGTGGGACATTAGAGTGCAGGTATCACTGTTGCAGAGACTGATGTGACTGGCTCAGTGTTCTCTATGTACAGCACTGAGGTATATGTCAGAGCTATATAATTGTATAATAATAGTGACTATGCGACTATGGGGGGACATTAGAGTGAAAGCTCCTTTGGTGCAGAGACCGATATTACTAGCTCAGTGTTCTCTGTACAGGGCCTTGAATTGAGACCATTCAGGCACGCTGTTGGCTTTACTGCCAGCCCACCAAGGGTTCGGCTTTGTTCGATAAGTGCTGTAAAAGTGAAAATGTACCCAATTTTAATTAAAAACTTACCTACCACCAAGACCGAAAAGGTCAGTAGAATGTTTTTTTTTTTTTTATTTCAGTTAAGCATCTGCTTTTTATCTTTTGGGATACTGGGAACAAAATTGTGATCACATCAATCATGATTCTCCTAGAAAGCTAAATGTACTGTACACATACTTTGTAAATAAATGCTGGAGATCACTTAAGATTCGTCCAAAGAATACCACATCTCCTCCTGGAGCAACGCAGTCCAGAACACATCTAATTCTAAATAATCATTGTGTCTTGATCTGTCTTTATTAGATTTCCGGCCACAGAAGGAACACACATCCATCCCAAACATCCTTATCTTCAAGCTGCTAACACCAGAGCAAGTCATTAAAAGCTTTAAATCATTAACATTTTCTGGGACCAACAATGGTGTCTATTCAGAAACATTATTACTAGCGCTCGAGGATGTTTAATAAACGCACAGCAAGAGAAGACTTTGAACTAGATGATAATTGTTAAACAGCAGGATGCAGTTGTTGTTCCACTTATTTAACCACTTATGCACCGGAAAGTTTTACCCCCTTAATGGCCAGGCCATTTTTTGCGAAACAGCACTGTGTTATTTTAACTGACAATTATGCTGTTGTGCGACGCTGTACCCAAAAAAAATTGATGTCCTTTTTTTCCCCCCACAAATAGAGCTTTCTTTTGGTGGCATTTGATCACCTGGGCGATTTTTTTTTTTTTGCACTATAAACAAAAAAGAGCGACGATTCTGAAAAAAAAACAATATTTTTTACTTTCTACTATATAACATTCCCAATAAAAAAAATTAAAAATCAAAACTTTTCATCGTTTTAGGCCAATATGTATTCTGCTACATGTTTTTGGTAAAAACAAATCCCAGTAAGTGTATATTGATTGGTTTACGCAAAAGTTATTGTGTCTACAAACTAGGGGAAAGATTCATGTCATTTTTATTTATTTAGTTATTTATTTACTAGTTATGACTGCGATCTGCGATTTTTAGCGGGACTGCGACATTGTGGCAGACAAATCGGACACCTAACTGACATTTTTGACAATTTTGGGGGGACCAGTGACATTTCTACAGTAATCTATAATCAATAAATTATAAGCGCAACCAACTAGTGAAAAAACCAAAGATGGTATAAAGAATTGAAACAGCAAATTAATACTGGTGCAAATAAGTATACAAATATCAGTGCAATAATCCGGCTGCAAACACAAATTGCGTAACACCTCACAAATAATATGCAAATACCTATAAAAGTGCTGCGCCAGAAATACTTAATCAGTATATAAACAGGTGATATTGATGGTGTAATAAATATCAAAAGAGTCTAAAATATAGTCCATAAGTGTCCAAATAAAAGTGAAAAGAAGAAACTACCAACAAGGTAGTAAAAAAACAAAGGTGGTAAGAAAATCATAAAAATTTCTTCAAAAACACCGCTGTGCATATATCCCACCACCGGCTAGATTGGTCTCTCACCTCAGCCACAGACCCATAAAGGGTCAAAGATCGCATATATCAGCTGTAGCAGCCTGGGGATTATCCTCTCCTAGCTCTCTCGGACAGCCCAACATAGATCAATCAGGTGGGGATGGATGAACTCCAATCAAACTCAGAAATCGGTGTATATAAAACAAAGGGGACATATATAGTGCTCTCCATCTGAATACCAATGTCTTTATTAAATATAGCAAAAGGTACTCACATTTAGCGGCACTCAGCGGGACACGCAATGCAGACAGATACACATGCAGCTGGGACAAAGGGAAAGTACAACGTCAGGTACGCAGGCTCCACCCCCTATACGCGTTACATCAGAGATAACCAATAGCCTTCGACTTCTTCAGTAGGGGTCAGTAGGGCGCTTATTTTTAATGTTTTACAACATTAAGTGATCTAGCAGAACCTAATTTTTTGACTAAAGTTCCACTTTAAAATCATATTTATAAGGTGATTATAGCTGTATAAGTGCACCTGCAACAACACAGTTTATGATACACAGAATCGTTACTGCTTGGACCAGGAAAAAAAGGTCGGAACCACAAATGCTGGTCCTAAAAAAAAAAAAAATAGCTACAAAAAAAATAAGAATTGGAGTGCTCCACCAATAGTCCTGATACAGTTTTATTTTTAATCCAGTAAAGGTTAGCTAACAAAGCTGCTTGCTGGCCAGTTTCATGCAGATCCTAACACTTGTGAAACCCCAATGAAAGGAGCGTTTTCAGGAAATACATTTTGATTGTTTGTCTGATGTTTGCTGGAATAAAATTGTATCTGGACTATTGAGCAATGGCATGGTACTTCAGTTCTTAGTGTTACTATAGTACATTACAACCCAAGCAAATTGTGAGGATCCTTTGCGGTGTAGAAACTGCCCGTCCGCTAATCAGATAATCGACATCAATATTATTTACAATGCTGTAGAATGGCAACACCAATAAGAAAACCTTCGCTGGTTACCTAGTAATGGAAATCTAAAAAAGAATCAGTCAGCTGTGTTGATTATATGCATTGAAACATAAAACATGGTTGTTCTTGTTGTGATTTTAAAGGTGTCTTCTCCCACGTTTCTGAAATGACTCTACACGTGAGAGTCCCCTACATCAGTGGTCCTCAACTCCGGTCCTCAGGGCCCATTAAAAGGCCAGATTTTAGGTATAACCTTGAGGAGATGCAGACTAGAATACTGCAATCACTGAGCAGCAAATTATATCACCTGGGGTGTATTTCAGTTATCTTGCAAACCTGGCCTGTTAGTGGGCCCTGAGGACCAGGGTTGAGGACCACTGCCCTACATGACATATTAATTTGGAGGTTCTTCTGCTTTAAAGAATATGTCACATCAATTTAATGAATCATTTTCTGGTGTAAACCTTTGTGAATCTGCAGAAGATTATAGTCCAGCATCTTTAAAGCTCACCACACTCGTCATAATCTCCATTAGCACTAGGTAAATCCTCATATTACATAGTTTTGGTTAATCTAAAGTTTTTTTGATTGTATGGTCAGAATATAATGGGTATTGTCAGTTTTATTCCTATAACAAAATACATTTATACTGTGTGAAAATTTTGGGTACCAAAATTCTAGCTGTTATTAAAAATCACTCTTTGGGTATTATTATTATTAAATTAGTGCAATCTGTTTATCGTGCCTTGATTTAGGTTAGCCCGCCTACAGAATAGACTTTACTCTATCATCAAACGTCTTTGTGTTTGCCATAACCTGTTACGACTCACAGTAGACATGTACGTGTGTAATGTGAGAGCGCTGCCAATTTTATGTGTCCTCCTGGTACTGTATTAAATGTGTCTACAGGATGTAAATGGTAATTTGCCACGCGTGACTTTTTACAGGCGTAATAAATAATTCTGCCCCTTTCCTTGCGCCCGGTTTATGTTGTGCTGATTGTTTGATGTTTCGGTAATTTCTGCCATGTTTGTTCTTAAAGGGGAGCAGTAAATATAAAGCAAGTTACAGGTCAGAAGAAGAAACCTCAGGGTGGTAGGAATGTCCATTTCTCCATCTGTGTACCAGAGATGTGTCCAGAAACACGACAAGTTCTGGGCTACATGTAATCCTGAATTATGTATTTATAACTAAAAGCCTACAGAGATTTACATCTCTGCTGCCATACTGTGACAGAACTGGGGATGTCTGGGTTTTATATTTACGGTCTCTCAAATTATACAGTGCCTTGCAAAAGTATTCACCCCCTTGACCTTTTATATTCATTTGTCCAATTACATTTGAACCCCTAAAATAGGGGGGACTGTGTATAAAAATTGTTGCAGTTCCTAAAATTCGTATTTAAAATTTATGTTCAACCCCTTGAAATAAAGCTGAAAGTCTGCACTTTAAATTAATTTGGATTGTTTCATTTTGATTTTATTCTGGTGGCATACAGATCCAAAAGTATGAAAATTGTGCCTGTGTCCAAATATGTATGGACCTAACTGTGTGTGTATTTATTTACAATATCTCACAAAAGTGAGTACACCCTCACATTTTTGTAAATATTTTTTATCTTTATATGTGACAACACTGAAGAAATGACACTTTGCGACAATGTAAAGTAGTGAGTGTACAGCTTGTATAACAGTATAAATTTGCTGTCCCTTTACAATAACTCAACACACAGCCATTAATGTCTAAACCGCTGGCAACAAAAGTCAGTACACCCCTAAGTGAAAATGTCCAAATTAGGCCCAATTAGCCATTTTCCCTCTCTGGTGTCATGTGGCTGGTTAGTGTTACAAGGTCTCGGGTGTGTTAAAATTGCTTTTATCGCTCTCACTCTCTCATACTAGTCACTGGAAGTTCAACATGGCACCTCATGGCAAAGAACTCTCTGAGGATCTGAAAAAAAAAATTGTTGCTCTACATCAGTGTTTCTCAACTCTGGTCCTCAGGGCACACTAACAGGCCAGATTTTAAGTATTACCTTTGGGAGATGCAGACTAGAATACTGCAATCACTGAGCAGCAAATTATATCACCTGTGATGTATTTCAGCTTCCTTGCAAACCTGGCCTGTTAGTGTGCCCTGAGGACCGGAGTTGAGAAACACTGTTCTACATAAAGATGGCCCAAGCTATAAGAAGATTGCCAAGACCCTGAAACTGAGCCGCAGCACAGTGGGCAAGACCATACAGCGGTTTACTAGGACAGGTTCCACTCAGAACAGGCCTTGCCATGGTCGACCAAAGAAGTTAAGTGCACGTGCTTAGCGTCCTATCCAGAGGTTGTCTTTGGGAAATAGACAATGAGAGCTGCCAGCATTGCTGCAGAGGTTGAAGGGGTTCAGGGGTCAGCCTGTCAGTGCTCAGACCATACGAGGTACACTGCATCAAATTGCTCTGCATGGCTGTCATCCCAGAAAGAAACCTCTTCTTAAGATGATGCACAAGAAAGCCACCAAACAGTTTGGTAAAGACAAGCAGACTAAGGACATTGATTACTGTAACCATGTCCTGAGGTCTGATGAGACCAAGATAAACCCTTTTGGTTCAGATGGTGTCAAGCGTGTGTGGCCGCAACCAGGTGAGGAGTACAAAGACAAGTGTGTCTTGCTTACAGTCAAGCATGGTGGCGGGAGTGTCATGGTCTGGGGCTGCATGAGCGTTGGCTGCACTGCGGAGCTACAGTTCCTTGAGGAAGTCATGAATGCCAACATGTACTGTGACATACTGAAGCAGAGCATGATCCCCTTCCTTCGGACACTGGGCCGCAGGGCGGTATTCCAACATGATAATGACCCCAAACACACCTCCAAGACGACCACTGCCTTGCTAAAGAGGATAAGGGTAAAGGTGATGGACTGGCCAAGCATGTCTCCAGACCTAAACCCTATTGAGCATCTGTGGGGCATCCTCAAACAGAAGATGGAGAAGCGAAGAAGAAGGTCTCTAACATCCACCAGCTCAGTGATGTCATCATGGAGGAGTGGAAGAGGACTCCAGTGACAACCTGTGAACTCCATGCTCAAGAGGGTTAACACAGTGCTGGCAAATAATGGTGGCCACACAAAATATTGACACTTTGGGCCCAATTTGGGGTGTACTCACTTTTTTTGCCAGCGGTTTAGACATTAATGACTGTGTGTTGAGTTATTTTGAGGGGACAGCCAATTTACACTGTTATACAAGCTGTACACTCACTACTTTACATTGTAGCAAAGTGTTATTTCTTCAGTGTTGTCACATGAAAAGATATAATAAAATATTAAAAAAAAAATGAGGGGTGTACTCACTTTTGTGAGTTTCTCTCTCTCTCTCTCTCTCTCTCTCTCTCTCTCTATATATATATATATATATATATACATATATATATATATACATATATATATATATATATAATATTTTTTTATGTGTACATCTATGCTTTCTCCCAAGCTTGTTTGAATCCACTTCCTCTTGACTGACTCACCACCTCTCCTGGGAGTCTCTTCTGATATGCTTTATCCCTCAGGCCTTTCACTATTTTTGTTGCCTGTCTCTGGATTTGTTCTATCCTATCAATATATTTATGTAAATGAGGTCTCCAAAACTGAACACAGTGGGGTAGATTTACTAAAACCAAAGAGAGCAAAATCTGCCACAGCTCTGCATAGAAACCAGTTTCCAGGGTTTTTTTTTTATCAAAGCTTAATTGAGCAAGCTGAAGCTGATTGGCTACCAGGCAGTTCTGGACCAGATTTTGCACTTTCCAGTTTTAGAAAATCAACCCCAGTATTCCAAACAAACAAATTAGGTCTAGCTAAAGATCTATATATAGAAATCAGGACCTCCTTCCTTCTGTTTTGGATTCCTCCAGTCATATAAAGATCTACATAGAGTAATCAGGATCTATTTCTTCTCACTGGTGATCCCTCTAGTGATATAAAGATCTATATAGAAGAATTAGGACCTCCTTCATACGGCCAGTGGCAGTGACCAATATAGTGATGCACCACAAAATTCTAATCACTTTTCCCACTGCCTGGCCATGCTGCTCACTCAAATCATCTGAAATAGTAAGTGGTTAAAAGGCTTTTGAACATGACATGCAGTATTTGTCCTTCCGTACTGACAGGGCATGTGTATCAAGTCATTGCAGTCAGTCTGGGCTGGAAAAATCTCGATATTGGCCTGAATATTGGCTCAGATCGCAGAGGTGAATTGTGAACCAGACAAGCTGTTGTGGAATTGTCAAAAATGATGACTACAAACATGTTTAAATATTTACAAAGTAATAAACCTCCAATCAACATAGATGAGCAGCGGATTACAACCCTCCAGCAGAGCAGCTGTCTCTCTTTATCTTTAACTAATCCCCCCACCTCACTGATTTGGTCTTTCCCACCGTTAATTATAATCACATCTTTCACAGTAGACCCTGCCACCCGACATGGCTCTTAGTCCACGCTCTCAGTAGAGACGGAAAGTGGTTAGTGTGTTTTTGGATGTTTTATTTCTTCAGATTTTTATTGTCTTGGCTGAAAGTTGTGTGCATGGAATGTGGAGTACTCCAAAGGGGTTAAGTATGGTTTGGACGTAGTTCTTTTTATGTGAAACAGATATAATAACTATTTAATAGTCTTCACTAGTGTTATGTCCAGTTGGGGTGATCAGTGCCTTCATCTACATCCGGTTGTAAACTTTTTCATATTGAAACACATCAAAAATTATGAGTACAAATGGTTTGTTGTTTAGAAGTTCAGAATTAGTTTATTACTGGACAGCAAACTTGCCAGAATTTCCTTACATACAGTTCTGACCGTACTGCAATTGCAAGTTTCCAGTCATTTTTTACTAATGAGAACCAGTTGCCTTTCCAGTACATTGATTTAATGTGAGACTTCAGGTGACAATAACCCTCCCAGCATACCAGCAGGCATGTAGTGCATCCTAAAGAGGCTCTCTACTCATATTTACATTTTTGCTAGTGTATCCTCCAAGGGATTGTCCTTCACCCTTAGTAGTTAGCTGTGCCATTTAAGGAAAGCCTGATCATTAGAGTCCTTGTTGCTTCTCGGCTACCATCCAGAAGTCCAGTCCCATGAATGATGCAGCAAAGGAGGGCAAACATTAAAAGTCAAGTCAACAATGCATGTCACTGCTGCACAATTTGATTTTCTGACTTACATCATATCTCCTACAAGGTCATCGAGTGCCCAGGGCAAAGATGTCAAACTGCGCCCCCCCATTCCCTTAGGGTCAGGGTGCCCCAATCCCTGCAACAAACCATTGCGCCCAGGGCAGCCACCCCTCCTGCCTACCCCTTGTCCCGGCCCTGCAACTCTCTACTGTTTGGACAGTTGGCACTGCAGACTGCCATATCATTGAACTACCATGAAACTGCACAGAAGGGGACATTGGGGGAAGTAAAGCCAACTTTACATGGATTGAAATTTTGCCAGTTCAGCAGGGACCAGCCGAGATTCAATCCATGTATTGGCAGGCTGATTGTGTCCAAGCCAGTTTGTTATTTCTATATGCGTTTACTGCCAGTGGCTATAGCTGCTAGCAGTAATTATGGTGTTCCACCAGCTGGAAGGCTCTCTGCGCTCGCAGAACAAAATAGAGTTGTGGGAGAGATTCCCCATGTAACACTGACTGTGCTGATGGACGAAGCAAGCATGTAGTGCATCTTTGCCACGATTTGCATTTTTTAATCCACCCAACAACAAATTGGCAAAAAAAAATGCAAACCACATCTAAAAATGTGTGAAAAATACATAAAAAAACACCGCAGAAAGGGATCCAAAGCAAACCTAGGTATGAACTGAGCCAAAGACTCATAGCCTTGGTAGGCAGCAGGTATTCCCCAATATAGGCAGCAGGGATTCCCCAATATATTCTCCCTTCTGAAGCTAAAGATGTATGGCAAGTTTTTCTTATTCAATAACCATAAAGCTATTCATGCCCATTATGCTAACCATTATTGTTTTACTTTCCCAGATAATGAGGATTACAAAATATCTAGCTTGACAGTATCTGGGTTTACCCTGTTTCCCCAAAAATAAGCCCGGGTCTTATATTAATTTTGGCACCAAAAGACACAGTAGGGCTTATTTTCGGGGTAGGACTTACTTTCATGTGCTGTCCCTCTCTTCCCTCTCTGCGTGCCAAGAATCCTGTGTGAACCTAGTTTAGTGTATATAAAATCCTAGGATGCACTATTAGTGTTTTATATATGTCCAGTGTGTGTTTTTGTAATACAATAGTGTAAAATACCTTCATTACTGCTCTGTGCTCAGCTACAGTAATCTCCCACTCTCTCCTGTCTTTCTTCTCTCATACCGTGGCTGTCAGACTCAGAGGGGGATATCAGCCCCTCTCCTCTGCAGTTTACACAGAAGCGTAGGATAGATTAGATTACAATAGTGTGAAATACCTTCTTCATCGCTGCTCCGGGCTCAGCTGATCTGCTGCCCTCTTCTCCGCCGCTGACAGCTGGGGGTCACGGAAGTGCCTATGTAAAGGTATTTCCCACAATTCTAATCGAACACCCTGCGCTTCTGTGTTACGCTGCAGAGGGGAGGGGCTGAGATCCCCCTCTGACAGGACAGCTAAGGTATGAGAGGAGACAGAATCAGCTGAGAGCAGAGCGGCGATGCAAGGAATGTATTTCACAGTATTATATTAGAAAAACACACATTGGACATTATTTAAAACACTAATAAAGTGCATCCTAAGATTTTTCATACACTAAACTAGGGCTTATTTTCGGGGTAGGGCTTATATTGCAGCCCTCCCCAAAAATAACACTAGGTCTTACTTTCAGGGTAGGTCTTACTTTCGGGGAAACACGGTATTCAGTAAAGAAAACTGTTATTGGTAGTTACTCATAATAGGCAGTCAGCATTTCCCAATTACTCATCTTCATGTTTAAATAATATGTATTTTCATGTTAAAAGAAATTGGGCATACATTGATTTTTTTGTTCCGCTTATAGTTCAGGTATGTCATGAGCCTACAACAGATATCAGAGGTGTGTTTAAGAAAGTGTGGGTTTATTGTATAACTGGGGTTATTTTATGTCTTGTAGCATTTACTGATGGCATTGTGTGATATATAGGTTAAGAGCCAGGACAAGGAAGCCTACCAAGATTCCACAGCTGTGTGCTGCACTCTGTGTAGCAGGAGCAGTGATAGTACTCCTGATACAGAGCAAGCAGATTCCACACTGAAGCGGAGCTCCACTGATTACATTAGGAGAGCTGCACTCTCCTAGCATATTCTGTAGGACTGGACTGTGAGTTTAAGAGCTAAATTCTACACCGTGGAAGACATGGGCAGGCTGCAACTCCAGATGTACTCTTTCTTCCAAACAATATGCCTGGGGTGGGTGCCACTGACCAGCCCTGAGGTATATGTCAGTGTTCATTATAAGATAATTTAATGTTCACTGATCCTCCTACAGCTATATCACTCAGACAAACATTCCTATAAACTGATGGAGCTCATTGTCATTACTTCTTTCATACCATAGAGGGGTGGTTTGTGAGAGAGTTAAGATAATCAGCAAGAATTCTACCCAATCTATTTAAAAAGGTCACGTCTCCTCTTTATAAATAAAGATTTTGTTTTAAGTGTTTGGCAATGTACATGAATTAGTCATCTTATATTGCCAGTGTACAAGTCTTCCAGGAAGGGTAAAGTGTTTACCTGAATGCTAGACATAGGGGTTGATTTACTAAAGTCAAATAGACTGTGAACTTTGCAAGTGCAGCTGCTCCGGAGCTTAGTAAATGAGGTAAGGCTTTACTTAGCAAAGAGTTCCCAACCACGTGCAAGAAAAAAAATAAAAAAACATTTTTGCTTGCACATGATTGGATGATGGAAGTCAGCAGAGATTCTGCCCATTAACTAAGCAACTGCACTTGCAAGAGTGCACAGTAGTTTTCCGTATAGTAAATCAAGCCCATAATCTCCCTACAGATATAAATATATCTACATGTGGATGTACGATGGCGGCTCAACTTCAAGCTGCCTGATCTGCAAAAAAATGTCAACGTGCCTCTTCTGATATAGATGGTTCAGAGGACCTTGAAGAAGAAACATGCACACACATACAAACTGTCATTAAATAAATGGGTTTTGCATTCTGGGCACTCCATATCCAAACAAATATCAGTTGTCCTTTAGAGCGAGTGATCCAAACACAAGTAGATTATCAGAAGGAAATGATCATTTAAGATTATTCCAGTGACACACCAACATCTTCATAGAAGCTTGGCAATTAGCCTGCAGTTGACCACAGAAAGTTGTTATGTAATCTTTAACCTGACTAATCTTTTGGTTGTGCTCTATTGGTGGGTACTGTATGTACTACCATACCCATAGTGGTTAATCACACACTTTAATTGGTTACAGACAAAACAGTCTGGCCTACTGGAGTTTTTGTGTCCAATATCCACCCCTTCACATTCTGATGTATTAGTGTATTTTGAACCTGTTTCTTTTCTTTCCAGACAGCATGGTTCTGTTTATTAACTTGTTAATAGTCTATTAGTCTAGCGGGATTAATTTAGCAGGTTAGTGGGGGAGAAAAGTTTATATGGATTCATCAGAAACACTGGACTTCTAGAGCTCAGTCCTGGGAAAATCTGATTTGGAAGCAGAATGTGACAGGAAATTCCTGTAGATCTCTCTTACCATGGATACAGACATATCTTTGTGTTTTAAATTGAGTGTATTTTTGTCTTCTCCATAAAACAAATGCATCTTTACTACAGCCTGAATTCTCGCTGGAATCTTTATATTTATATTATGCGTGTCTTTGGCTCTGGTCATTCCCAGTGGGCTCCTGAGCACAGCCACAGAACTTGACTTCTAGGCAGCCATTTTGTACCTTGGGGATTATTCGATGTGTGAGGGAATTCCTTTCGTGTTTATTGAGAAAGAAAGGCATAAATTGGGGACTAACACCTCTGTCACTCATCTTTGTCTGAGAAACACTCCAGTCTAGCGCTGTGGCGGAATTTGTCTTTTTACTATTTGCCATGGTAGTGCTCGGTGTACCCTGTCCTTGTGGCAACCATGAGCTGGTATCTGGGCTGTCCCATTAAATGTTTTCTTTCATAGCTGGCTATACAATGATAGGCAGATGTGATTCCCTCACTTCTCTTCTCTGTTTTGCACCAGTTTAAATATTCCCTAGTGGGCAGTAAAGTGAGTAACAGAGCTGGCAGCATTTGGGGGAAAACAGATGTGTACTCTAAGAAAGCAATCATCTTAGAGTGAGAGCTTTCATTGAAGTCTGCTTTAAATTCACACCCCATATTACTCTCCTATTGTCTGCAGAATTAAAAAAAAAATGAAAAAACTGCAAAACTAAGGGGAAAAAAAGCAACACAGTGAGTGGAAAGCCTCATGTGTCTTGAACGAACTCTGCACATTCTCGTCCGAAAGGAAAGAACTTTGGCTAGCCCGGACTGTTGGCTTGGCTGCTGCAGATCAGGAGTCCATTTGTGTTTGGACTCTCATAGCTCAAGCCAATAGCAGCTGGGAGCTCTGCAGACGGGTCATACTCAGGAAGAGGGGCCAGGAAAAAATGCCTTATTATTTTGAAATTATGTTGTAGGAACGGCTTTTATGATGATTCCATTCACTTCCAACAGTGCTTTGAAAGAAAACTGTAGTGTTACGATGTGAGGTGCACAACTTGGTTGATAATTAGTGATGAGATACTACTTCTCTGAAGATGTCTGCCAAGGTCTGCTGTGCCATGGTGTGGCAGAGAAATTATATTTTTTGGGGGCGTTGAATCCAGGCAATAGGAAAGTCTTATTGTTATTACTGTTGAGAATTTTTCTAAATGTCAATTTTAACTTCTTTGCATGCTCTATGGACGAATCCAGTAAAAACCTGTACACGGTATTTATATTGTACACAGTACAGCCAAGTGAGGGCAAAATGGTGGCTTCTCTCCACCCAAACACAGATCAATCATCCACCCAGGCATAGAGTTCTTAGACAAATAGAAAATATTATGAGTAATGGGTAATTATGTTCTTGCTCTTGGTCCTCTTCAGAAAGAAGTCATATAAGCATTGTATTGGTTGTATGACATTTCAGCTCATGGTTAATGTTTTTTTGCAAACATTTCCTTACATTGCCCATAGACAGGTAATTTTTTTTTTCCGATCTGTTAGCGTGCAAATCAAGAAAGAAAAAACCTACGGATTACCCAATCCACACAAGTGAGGTGAATGGAGGAATCTTCCCCACTGTGCTTTTGTATTCTGGCAGTCCTTGTTGAACTGGCCAAATTTCGATCTATGTATGGACAACTTTTGAGGGACGTGTTTCTCAAAAATAGCCGCTTACTTCTGAATTGGACAGACATTCTCTAAGGATATTCACAGATACATGATGAGGGATGCTAGACCAAGAGTTATTAGATTGGGTACAATCTCATGTCTGTATCCTCCAGTGTTGCTAATTTCATCTGCATTCAAACAAACATTCTGCTAAACAGAACCTTCCTGCATATGGACCCACCAGTTCATCCCATTGACTGTGGGGGTTGAATCCTGCATGCACACCCAGCCAAAATGGGGGTGGGCATATGTGTGGCCATTTCCGGTCCTCTCTGGAGGTCCCTAACATAAACATGTTATGTTGATTTCATGAAAATATAGACATCCAGCTGCTTGGGAACTACAATTTCCAGCTATCTCTCTGTGATCAGTAGGCGAGACATCCTGATGTGAGGAATGCATGTGATATGATTTTCTTAGGAATGACCAGTAGTATGAAAGGAGAGGGTTATGTGATAAATGGTTGCAGCGTAAAGTGTTCTGTAATAATTGGATTGTAATCATTTCTACATCTGCTGCACTGATATAATTAGCTGGTTGACATGTCCATAAAATGGGGCTTACGTTTTATGACAAGAGCTGGAGACATCAGAGGCTGCAGCTGTATGGGGACACTGCAGATGTCCAGTCATTGCACACAGCTGAAGACTGGTCTACTGATGATATTTAAAGTATTTCCCTGTATTTAACGCTCGTTTATCATATCTTCCAGTAGCTGTGGAATTACACCACAAGCTTCTATAACTCCACCACAATTAGAGGCAGAGTCTGTCCCCGTTGCACACACTTTGTAAATGGAGAAGACTTTTGTTTTGTGACCTGGGACAGCAATCACTGTTTTGCATTCTTGTACACAGGTACAGGCTATATGCTGACGCATTTCAGCTATGGAGTCTTTATCAAAGCTGTTTTTCATTGCTGTAGAAGATTGGTGAGCGAATTCTGCAAAATGTATTCTCTTGAAAGAAATGAGGAATAAAGTTTTAGTTTGTCACACAAAATGCCTCCTTCATTGTGTGGGCGACAGAGGAAAATAAAGTACTCTTTACTGAACTTCTCTTTTACTTACAATAAGTAGGACCAGGGCTTTTTTTCAGCTAGAACTTGGTGGAACTCAGTTCCACCACCTATTGCTCAGGTTCATTTCTCCCCGCTCACCACTATCTCTTGTAAACACAGAACTCTGGCTTCTGTGTCTACAAATGACAACTTGTCTCTTGAGCCGCTCCCAGTCAGTGGAGAATTGGGACAAGACAGATGCAGGTACCCTGAGTGCAGTGTGGATACCAACACTCCCACTGGAAGATCTCTGTGCAAGTTACATAGTGAGGTTGAAAAAAGACACCAGTCCATCCAGTTCAACCTATGATGTGTGTGTGTTTGCTGTTAACCGTACATTGTATACCCCTCTATGTTGTGGTTTTTTAAGGTGCCCATCTAATAGTTTTTTGAAACTATCAATGCTCCCTGCTGATACCGCTGTTTGTGGAAGAGAATTCCACATCCTTACTGCTCTCACAATGAAGAACCCCCTGCGTATTTTAAGGTTAAACCGACTTTCCTCTAGTTTGGCCACGTGTCTTATCATATTTCCTTTCTCTGAATAGGTTTTTCCATATGCTAGGGTTGCCAGTACAATATTTGTACATTGATATCATATCCCCCCTCAATTGTCTCTTCTCCAGAGAGAATAAGTCCAGTGCTTGTAGTCTTTCCTCATAGCTGATGTCCTCCATTCCCCTAATTATTTTTGTTGCCCTTCTCTGGACTTTCTCCAGTTTCAGCACATCCTTCCTGAGGACTGGTGCCCAGAACTGGACAGCATACTCCAGATGTGGCCAGGCCAGAGTCTTGTAGGGTGGGAGAATAATCTCTTTATTTCTGGAGTGAATCCCCTTTTTTATACATCCCAGTATTCTGTTGGCTTTGCTTGCAGCGGCTTGGCATTGCATGCCACTGCCAAGCCTGTTGTCTACCAGTACCCCCAGGTCCTTTTCTATCCTAGACTCACCCAGAGCCCCCCCCCCCCCAGTGAGTAGCTTGCTTTCTGGTTTCTGGCACCCAAGTGCATTACTTTACATTTTTCAACATTAAACTTCATCTGCCATGTAGTTGCCCACCCCATAATTTTGTTCAGGTCCGCTTATAAGGTTTCCTGATCCTGCCGAGAAGATATTGGCATGTTTAGTTTAGTATCATCCACAAATACTGAGATTTTACTCGATATCCCCTCTTCTAGATCATTTATGAATAAATTAAACAGGATTGGCCCCAGGACAGAACCCTGGGGGACCCCGCTTTCCACACCCGCCTAATCTGAGTACTCCCCATTAATCACCACCCTTTGCAACCTCCCCTGGAGCCAGCTCTCTATCCAGGTACTCACCTTATGGTCCATACCTACCTTCCTTAGTTTGAACAGTAAGCGTTTGTGGGGAACGGTGTCAAAGGCCTTTGCGAAGTTCAGGTACACCATATCCACAGGCTTACCTTTATCTAGGTGGCAGCTCACTTCATCGTAGAAGGTTAATAGATTGGTTTGGCAAGAACGATTTTTCATGAATCCATGCTGATTACTACTAATAATACCACTTTCATTACTAAAGTCTTGTATGTGGTCCCTTAACACCCCCTCCAAAATCTTGCAGACTACTGATGTTAGGCTGACCGGCCTATAGTTAACCCGGATATATCTCGCCCCTTTTTAAATATTGGTACCACGTTGGCTTTTCTCCAATCAGCTGGCACCATACCCGTCTGTAAACTATCCTTAAAGATCAAGAATAATGGTCTGGCAATCACCTGGCTGAGCTCTTTAAGAACCCTCGGGTGCAAGCCATCTGGTCCCGGTGATTTATTTATGTGACGTTTCTCTAGTTTAGTTCTAAGTCTATCTTCTGTTAGCCATGGCGGTACTTCCTGAGGTGTGTTGTTTAGTTTGGCCTTACAAGCTGGGTTAGTGTAGCCCCCCAATTCTTTTGTGAAGACTGAAGAGAAGAAATTATTTAACACTACCGCCTTTTCCCTGTCCTCTGTGGCAAAAACTCCCTTATCGTCTTTTATGGGGCCAATGTGTTCTGGCATTGCTTTCTTACTGTTTATATACTTAAAGAATTTCTTGGGGTTCTTTTTACTCTCTTCCGCTATATGTCTCTCATGTTCTATTTTAGCCGCCCTGATTTCATCTTTACATTTCTTATAAAACTCTTTGTAATGCTTGAATGCTGCCAATGACCCCTCAGTCTTGTATTTTTTGAAGGCCTTTCCTTTAGCATTAATATGCATTTTTATGTTGGAGTTTAGCCACCCAGGGTTTAGTTTTGCTCTTTTAAATTTATTTCCCTTTGGAATGTACTGGTCAATCCCTTTAAGTATGCTTTTGAAGTATTCCCATTTTTCCTCCTCGTTCTTTGTTCCCAGGGTTCTATCCCATTTGATATTTTCTAGCAGCGAGCGCAGTTTTGGGAAATTGGCTCTTTTGAAATTCAGTGTCCTTATATTACCCTTGTGTTTCCTATTACTATAATTAATACTGAAACTAATTGACCTATGGTCACTGTTTCCTAAGTTGTCCCGTATTTCTATATCCGTGAGCAGGTCTGTATTGTTGGTAATCAGTAGGTCAAGTACCGCATTGTTTCTTGTCGGTGCATTCACCATCTGACCCATGAAATTGTCCTGCAAAACATTTAGGAACTGCCGAGCCTTGGCTAAATGCGCGGTTCCTTCTGCCCAGTCTATATCTGGATAATTAAAATCCCCCATTATAATGACATTTCCCATCCTTGCTGCCAATCCTATCTGTAAAAGGAGGTCCGCCTCCCCCTCCTCTCTCTGGTTGGGGGGCCTATAGCATACGCACAATATTACCTTCCCCACAGTGCCTTCCCTTTGAAGTTCTACCCAAGTGAGAGAGGCAGAGCCACCAACAGTGCATGGGTACATGGGGAGGTACTAGAGAATAAGAGGGGTGAAAGTGAGATGTGGATGGGGGATGCAGAGACAACCAGCTGTGGAAGAAGGCTAATCTCTGCATTCTGTGTGCAGCACACCCCCAAACTCTGCATGTAGGGCAACTCTGAACTCTGCACTTCGTGTGTAACCCCCCCCGAACTCTGCACTCTATACCTACTAAGCACTCTTGGTATTTATTGCCCCTTTAAGACCCTCCCACTGTTAGTAAAATTTGACCACACCCACTATTTGATGCAGTTTGGGGGAGGAGGGGAGTTATGGAGGGCCTTGGATGCACCTGTTGTATGAGAAAAAAAGCCCTGAGTAGGACAGAGTGAGTTGATCAATAACAAACCCAGTATCTGTTTGATCTCTCAAAAGAAATATCACTCTCATTATTGCTCCCTGCTTTGGTTTATTACATATCCTGTGATTCCATAAAACCACCCATATCTGCACCAGGGAGAAATCACATTGAACTCCCGACACCTGTAAGCAGATATTTCAGTTTTTAAATATTAAAACTCTAAAATGTATCAATGTGTTACAGTTGTAAATAGTAATATTTTTTTTATTTCTTGTTGAATCAAGACAAGGCCAGATACTGTGTTATAGCTGTTAGAATGGACTCGCCCACCAGATTACAATGGAGCAATTTCCCCCATATATATTAATTCTCTATGCAATAAAATATTGAAACAATTGGGTTGACTTACTTATGGCAAATATGCTGTTGCACTTTGCAGGGGAATTTGTCCATAGCTTAGTGAATGAAGGGAATCTCTGCTGACTTCCATATTCCAATCATGGGCAAGCAAAAATGCTGTTTCTTATTTACCTGCATGGGATTGGGTATTCTTTGCAAAGTGGAACTTCACCATGTTCACTAAGCTCTGGGACAAATTCCTTTGCACAATCCAACTCCCCTTGCAAAGTGAAATGAAAGTGCAAAGTGGATTTTGCCTTTACTAAATCAAACCCACTATGTCATAAAGTAAAAAAGTATATCCAAACCCTCAGATTAAGTGTTTTCATCTTCTGTAGGTATAAACCTAAAACATAGCCCTACACTAGGTGTGAATGTAGCCTGATGCTACCCTACATGACTACCCCACACATATCAAATGCTGCTGTCCCATTTTCCTCGTCACTCTGTTAGGTGGGCCATACATTTATTTGTTTCTTCGTCGTTCAATCAGCGGCTTGAACGAAAATAGGTTACCCAATTCTCCTGGCCACACACTCGATGTTCATAGGGGAAATCACTCCTGCTGAGTTTTTGCATTCTGACAGTGCCCACCATGAGAATACACTGATCAGTGCTCAGTGCCATCTTAAGAGCATTAAAGGGCCCCGGGCAATGCAGTGCACTGGGGCCCTGCCTACACAGTCACCCACGAGAAGAAAACTGCAAATTATCGATAAGGCAATATTTATTAGTACAGCAGTGACAGGCTAATGACACCTTCCAAGTTTGTTTATAAAGGTTATATTGGTAGAGAATGAATTTGTCACAGGCACCACATCCCTAAATAGTGTTCAAGAGCAATTGGATAGAATAATGGGACTTTTAAGGTGTTTGGCGGCTGGGTCCGGTTATCACACACACACACACACACGTGCGGGAGTCGGACTCGATTGTCCTGTGTGTGCCTGTTCCCGAAGAGGTGGACCGGCATTCCTGCAGTTGTGGGCTCTCCCTCCATGGCCCAAGTGGCCTGACAGCAGTGCAGGGCCGACAGGTGCTTGCTACCTGCTAAGTTCGGCAAGTGGATGCACACGGGAATGGGGACTAATGCTTGGCTGGGGCTGGTTCGCTGGGCAGGTGGTGCCCCCCCGGGCAAGTGGGGCCCCCGTGCTACTGCCCAGTGTGCCCATTCGGTAAGATGGCCCTGTCAGTGCTGCCGGCTACAGCCATTGTCCCTGATCCTTTGAGAAAAAACAGACAGGTTGGTTGTACAGAAGTCGATCGGTAGATCGACTTCAGTACAACCAGCTTGCCCATACATGGATTGAAATTTGGGCAGTCCCTGCTGAAGCAGCTGAATTCGGATCCATGAATGACAATGCTTAGGCTTCCCATAGATGGATTGTTTTTTTTCCATTGGCCAGCGGACTGACCGGAAAAAACAAACAGATTCCCAATATACAAAAACAAGGTGGATGGAGGAATCCTCCCTGCTGTGATATTGTATTTTGAAAGCTGGGGACAACTGGTCAACTGGCACTACAGCCACTGATCAAATGAATATTTTCCAACATTCCTGTTTGACAGAAGTCGATTCTTAGGTGAACTGTACTGGCTGAATCTCGATCCATCTATGTGGCCAATGCTATGGACTCTTCTCTCCATCACCGAGATTTGAGACTTGTGGTCTTGTGCAGATTATTAAAGTACCAATTACTATCCCCCCACCCCCACCTCTCCTCTCTAATTTTCTCCCACCCTACTCAACGACTTAAAAAACCTCCCGAGCTTCCAATTCCCCTTGCTCACTACAGCCATTTCCACCTAATTATTGTGAGAGATTTGGCAGAATACATGATAAAATGAGCCAGGAAGTATTTACATCTGCAGAGGAGAGTCCCAGCACTGTACAGACACAGGTGACCAATAAAGAGAGCCAAATGTAGACGTATATCCGGATCTACACATATTACACAATGCTAGTATCTATACTACTGCTTCCATGCAGATATGGTTCTCATCACCCATCAGCTGTTGGGAGTGGAACTTCCACTAAAGATAAAAATTTGTCGTCATCTCTTTTACCCGCAAAAAAATAAAAATAAAATCATTCACATTTGTACTCTCAGGCATGATAAAGCCTTTGTAAAAAAAACAAGACTTCCAAATAAATTGATATAGAGTGAATGTGTGACTGAATTTGGAGCATTAAAGCGTAAGCTCCTTTGGTGCAGAGACTGATGTGACTGGCTCAGTGTTCTCTGTACAGCATTATGGTTTTCACTCATTTAGGTACACTTTGCTATTCTCGGGCTGGACTCCCCTTTTGCCTTCAGATCTGCCTTTATTCTTTCTGGCATAGATTCAACAAGGTGCTGGAAAGAAACATTCCTCAGAGATTTTGGTCCATATCGACATGATGACATTACACAGTTGCTGCAGATATGTCGACTGCACATCAATGATGTGAATCTCCCATTCTACCACATCCCAAAGATGCTCTATGCATGATGTAAATCTCCCGTTCCACAACATTCCAAAGGTGCTCTATTTGATTAAGATGTGGTGGGTGTAGAGTACATTGAACTCATGGTCATGGTGAAGAAAGCAGTGGTGAGATGATTGGAGCTTTGTGACATAATGCATTATTCTGCTGGAAGGAGCCATCAGAAGATGGGTAGACTGTAATCCTAAAAGGATGGACATGGTCAGTAACAATACTCAGATATGCCGTGGTGCTTAAACGATGTTCAATTGGTACTAAGGGGCCGAAAGTGTACCTAGAAAGTATCCCCCACACCATTGCACCGACACCACCAGCCTTGAACCATTGATACAAGGCAGGGTGAGTCTATGGTTTTGTGTTGTTTACGCCAAATTCTGACCCTACTATCTGAATGTCGCAGCTGAAATCGAGACTCCTCAGACCAGGCAACGTTTTTTTCCAATTGTCTATTGTCCAATTTTGGTGATCCTGTGCCAATTGTCCCCTCAGTTTCCTGTTCTTAGCTGACCGGTGTGGTCTTCTGCTGCTGTAGCCCTTCTGCTTCAAGGTGCGATGCGTTGTGTGTTCAGAGATGGTATTCTGCATGCCTTGGTTGTAATGAGTGGTTATTTGAGTTACTGTTGTCTTTCTATCATCTCTAACCAGTCTGCCCATTCTCCTCTGACCTCTGACATCAACAAGGCATTTTCCTCCACACAACTGCCCCTCACTGGATATTTTCTATTTTTCAGACCATTCTCTATAAAACCAAGAGATTGATGTGTGCGAAAATCCCAGTAGATCAGCAGTTTTTGAAATACTCAGGCCAGCCCGTCTGGGACCAACAACCATGCCATGTTCAAAGTCACTTAAATCCCCTTTCTTCCCCCATTCTGATGCTCAGTTTTAACTCCAGTAAGTCATCTTCTCCACGTCTAGATGCCTCAATGCATTGAGTTGCTGCCATGTGATTGGCTAAATTAGCAATTTGTGTTACCAAGCAATTGAACAGGTGTACCTAATAAAGTGGCCGGTGAGTGTATGTCAAAGCTATACAAATTGATACTAATAATAGCGTGTGACTGTAGCACAACATTAGAGTGTAAGCTCCTCTGGTCTAGCGGCTGATGTGAAGTATTTATGTGGTCCTGGTATAGAGCGCCCCTGGTGGACAGTTGCAGGAAATGGCAGTTGTTTGCTTTTTTAGTAAGTGTCTGTGAATGTAAAGTGTGTGAGAGGGAATGCTGGGAGTTGTCAGACAGCCGAATTGTTATGGATCTGGACCTTGGCCATGAGATTGTGAGTTCCCACCGGCTGAGACATGGCAGTGACTCATCTACAAGTAGCCCAAAGTGACTCATGCTCTCAAAGTGTTATCTAAATATAAGGGATGTACACAAGGATAGAGGGGCCAGGCATCGCCCTGACTTCCTTTACTAAAGCTTCACCAACTTTTATCTCTTGTGCAGATCATTTTTATGTAGCTGGATTTATCAAGAACTCGTTTGTTTTATGTGATGAGGACAGGAAGTGAATTTCAAAGCAAACTTTTTGCAGAAAATGACTCTGTGTAAAGTGTTCGGGGATGGAAGGAAGATGTTTCTGCTCTGATACTTTTGTTCCGTGTCTCTTCAGTGCTTGTCCTATCAGTAATTATTATTATACAGGATTTATACAGCGCCAACAGCTTGCATAGCGTTTTACAACGTTAAGGCAAATAGTACAGTTACAATACAATTCAATACAGGATGAATCAGAGGGCCTTGCTCATTAGAGCTTACAATCTAAAAGTAATACACTTTACAATGCAATGATTCCTATACCCTGAACACTGCAATCCTCTTTTCAACTGAACAGGAAGAGGAGATCAGAAAGTATGTTCTGTCCATGAAGAAATATCCTCTGTAATGTGTAACCGTCTCCTACCAGCCTACCTGACAGATATGACTGTTGGCTTTGTTCTATCTCCTAAGTACTGTAGACCGACACCAACCTAAAGAATACCATCTAAATAATCAACTGAAGCACAAGTTCTCTGTTTCCGGTTAGGTCCTAAGTTAATAATATATTTAGGCGCTGCGTAAATTGACAGCGCTATAGAAGTACCTAAAATAAATAATACCTAAATAGCAGCCTCAGTTTGTGCATATGGCTCACCAAGTTATGTTATTATCCAAGTTCTCCACTAGAGGCGCACCTACCACAAGTAATACATATAACAGATTCAGGCTTATTTCTGCTTGTTAAAGTACAATAATCACGGATTTGGAAAACAATATAATATTTTGTTTTTAACCACTTGCCGACCGCCCTCCACAGATTTACTGCGGCAGGCTGGCTCGGCCACGCGAAACGACGTAGCCCTACATCAGTTCAGTGCGTGGTGCTGGGGGGCTAAGCAGCCCACTGGGCAGCGGGGATGCCGTCCACGGGACCCAACGGCCGCGATTGCCGACGGGCAACCGCGATTGCTTCCTGCTGAGAGAGAAGAACGGTCGGCTGTTGTAAACACAGCTAACCATTCTTCTCTCTGAAATGATCACAGAGCGCCTGTGGTCCTCCTATATTGGATCACAGGTCTCTGTGGTCATTTCACAAGCCCATCCCCCATACAGTTAGAAAACACTCCCCTAGGCTCACACTTAACCCTTTGATCACCACTGTGTTAACCCCTTCCCTGCCAGTGTCATTATTACAGTAACCGTGCATATTTTTAGCACTGATTACTGTAGTAATGTCACTGGTCCCCCCAAAAGTGTCAAAAATGTCAGGTGTCCGATCTGTCCGCCGCAATGTCACAGTCCTGCTAAAAATTGCAGATTACCGCCATTACTAGTAAAAAATAAATAAATAAAAATTACATAAATCTTTCCGCTAGTTTGTAGACGCGATGCCTTTTGTGCAAACCAATCAAAATATGCTTATTGCAATTTCTTTTTTTTTTTTACCAAAAATATGTAGCAGAATACAAATTGGCCTAAAAGGATGAAACATTTTGTTTTTTGCGTTTTTTTTTTTTTTTTTTTTTTTGGGAATGTTATATAGCAGAATGTGAAAAAAATATATATATTTTTTTCAGAATTGTCGCTCTTTTTTTGTTTATAGCAAAAAATAAAAAAATGCAGAGGTGACCAAATACCACCAAAAGAAAGCTCTATTTATGGGAAAAAAGGGACAATTTTATTTTGGTACAGTGTCACACGACCGCACAATTTTCCATTAAAGTAACGCAGTGCCGAATCGCAAAAAATGGCCTGGTCATTAAGGGGGCAAATCCTTCCGGTCCAGAACTGGTTAAAAAGACTCAGGATTATATGGGGGACATTAGAGGATACTGAAAATAAATACTCGGAGAAAAAGGTACACTGTAAAGGAACAACTGTTCATTGTGACAGAAACTCCAGTTAGTTCCTTGTGTTTGGCCCTGGAGCTTACTATCTACAGTTTTTTATACATTCTTCCCTAGATGAAGAAAGGGGTATATTCGGGCCCGTAAAGCGGTCATAGTGGAGCCAGACAGCCCTTATCATAAGAATCCTGGCTCTGCTTTGTCTGATATAAGGTGAGGGACACATTAGATGCTGGACGTCATTCTGCTGTTAAAAGGTGTTATTGGATTCTGGCACGTGCAGTGATATACAACGCCGGGCACAGATTTTTATCTTTCCCAATCCCATGATGTAATGGCAACAATCGAGCTTTATACTCCAGAGCCGGGGCAGCTTATCACACCTCATAAGGATCTGACAAAGAGCCATCACTGCCATTAACCCTTCCCTATCTGAGAGAGTGAATCCAAGCCATTATCCCTCCCCTGTATGATAATAAATAGAGCAGAGCCAAGCCATTAACTTTCTCGTCTGATGTGAACGAGTACACATCGACCATTAACTCTTTCCTATCTGATATTAAGGAGATTGGGACTTGGCTTTTAATCTTTATTTATCTAAAGTTAACGAATATGCATCAAACCTTTCCCTCTATGATATTAAAGACTTTAGATCTTGACCTTCTCGCTCTGATGTTAATGAGTATAGATTAGTCTTCATTAACTTTTCCAACTCTGATATTAAAGAAAACAAATCCAAACCTCTCTAATGTTAAAGTGATTGTAAAGTCTTGTTTTTTTTTTTTAAATAACAAACATGTTATACTTACTCTGTGCAGTTTGTTTTGCACAGAGCAACCTGGATCCTCCTCTTCTCAGGTCCCTCTTTGGCTCTCCTGGCCCCTCCCTCCTGTCAAGTGCCCCCACAGCAAGCAGCTTGCTATACGGGCACCCAAGCCGAGCTGCAGATCCCTGTGTTCATTCAGACACAAAGCTGCCTCCCGGTCCTGCCCCCTCTCTCCTGATTAGCCAACTGACTTTAATTGACAGCTGCAGGCACCAATGGCGCCGCGGCTGTTTTTCAGCCAATCAGGAGGGAGAGACCCAGAGGGCCGAGGGACTCATGGACATCGCTGGATACAGATGTGGCTCGGGTAAGGGGGGGTGCTGGGGAGGCTGCTACGCACAGAAGGTTTTTTATCTTAATGCATAAAAACCTTCTGACTTTACAACTTATTTAAAGCGGAGTTCCACCCAAAAGTATTTCAACTAATTTGCTTCCCCCCCCCCTCCGGTGCCACATTTGGCACCTTTCAGGGGGAAGGGGGGAACAGGTCCCTGTTTTTGACAGGTACCCTTCCCCACTTCCGGGAGACGGCACCATCCCTCAGAAGTATGGCCCCCTCCTCCTTCCCCTGCTGCCGAGCCAATCTGAAAGCGCAGCACGCTTCGCGCATGCGCAGTAGGGACCCGCCCCTGAAGCCGCAAGGCTTCACTGCTGGGTTCCCTGACCGGCAATGGCGGTGGTAGCACCCAACAGCTGATGGAAACATCGGCTGCGGTGCAAACATCGTTGGATTCCAGGACATGTAAGTGTCCTAATATTAACTGCTTCCCATCCGCGCTACAGCCTATATACGGCTGCAGCGCGGACTCGAATTTTCGGGAGGCCGTTTTTAAACGGCCTCCCAGTGACACGCCCCCGCGCGCTCCCGCGAGCGCGCAGCGGGGAGAATCTGTGTCGGCCGTGTCCCTTGGACACAGCCGATCACAGATCGTGGTGAATGGCCAATCACAGCGGCCATTCACCACGTGATCGGGCGGTCCAATGAGCGATGATCTCATATGTAAACATATGAGATCATCTCTCATCGCAGGCGCTCCTTCCTCACACGGAGCCTGCAGTGTGAGGAAGGAGGGGGAGCCTCACAGCGCCGGGGACACAGAGACATGTAATCAGGGCACTGATCACCAGTGCCCTGATTACTAAAAGGTAAAAATAACATACACAGTGCCCCCCCATCAGTGCCCACAGTGCCCACCATCAGTGTCCCCCATCAATGCCCACAATCAGTGCCCATAGTGCTGCCAGTCAGTGCCCATCAGTGCCTGCTCATCTAGGCACTGATAAGCACTGATTGGCAGCACTATGGGCACTGAGTGTGGGCACTGATGGTGCTGCCCATCAGTGCCACCCGTCAGTGTCCATCAGTGCCACCCGTCAGTGTCCATCAGTGCCATCCGCCAGTGCCCATCAGTGCCGCCTCTCAGTGCCCAGCAGTGCCACCTCTCAGTGCCCAGCAGTGCCACCTCTCAGTGCCCGGCAGTGCCGCCTATCAGTGCTCATCAGTGCCGCCTATCAGTGCCACCTATCAATGCCGCCTATCAGTGCTCATCATTGCGGCATATTAGTACCTCCTCATCAGTGCCCATAAGTGCCACCTCATCAGTGCCCATAAGTGCCACCTCATCAGTGCCCATCAGTGCAGCCTATCAGTGCCCATCAGTGCCGCCTCATCAGCGCACATCAGTGAAGGAGAAAAATTTATTTTCAAAATTTACTCGCAGAAAATAAGAAAAACTTTTTTTTTTTTTTCAAATTTTCTGTCTTTATTCTTTTTTTTTTGTAAAAAATAAAAATCCCAGAGATGATTAAATACCACCAAAAGAAAGCTCTATTTGTGTGAAAAAAATGATAAAAATTTCATATGGGTACTGTGTAGCATGACCGCGCAATTGTCAGTCAAAGTGTGACAGCGCTGAAAGCTGAAAATTGGCCTGGATGGGAAGGGTGTTTAAGTGCACAGTAGGCAAGTGGTTAAAAGTCAGCAGCTACAGTATGTGTAGCTGCTGACTTTAATTTTTTTTTTTTGGGGGGGCGGAACTAGTCTTTCCTTTTCTGATGTTAGCAGATATCAGCCTTTAACCCTTTACTCTTAATATAACCAGAGCTAACCCTGGCCATTATCTCTTCATTCTCTGATGTTATTTAGAGAAAGCTGATGCCAGTTTTATTCCTTCCCGCTAATTTGAACTAGATGAGTAATTTTGAATTGAAGCGCCATACCGCAATGTTTGAGTCCAGACAGTTTTTTCCAAATATAAATTATATATGACATCCAATGCATTTCATGGGATTTTGCAGAAACAAAATTGATGAATAATAATGGGGACTATGGAAAAGTGAACTGACATAGCAATGATTGGCAGCTGGTTCAACTAGACTGTATCCTATTCCTTTTAGGGGTCTTGTGATTCATACAGAAGAGGAGAAAACGTACATTAAAAACAAATGCTGGATCCTGGAGCAGACCAGCTGCAGCTCTGTCTGCTGTTATGTTGTGTGAAATTATTATTTTTATACAGGATTTATTATATAATTTACACTTCTTTTTGTTTTTTTTTAACCTTGCCATTACTTGGTAGGTTCTCTTCGAACCGTTCTGTAGATGTGGTGCTGACTGTTGTTGGGCTCTTGTACCCTTGGTGGTTATTTGTATATCCCTGTGAAATGGCAGACTGTTGGCATTGCTATAGCTTGCCATGGCAGAACACTTGGAAAAAGAATGAAGCTTTGTTGAAAGGAATGTTGCGGATTTCCTTGAAGCTGTTTATGGTTTAAATACAGCACAACATGCAGCCACTTAGTCTAAATAATTGACTGCCATCGACTGCAGTAGCCCGTTCACTAATGTGAGGACTTGTCATTATCTGCTGTTCTCTCTGGTCACGTGACCTAAAAGACGCCGTGCAGAAAATCATCACCGCCGGGCACAGTGGAAATAAACCTGAGGAATAACATTAATCAAACTACGGAACTAACTTCATTGTACAGTTCTTCTCGTGGAGTACGACCTCGAAAACTGCACTGCTAGTGGTGGAAAACAATATTGCAGTCTTCATGTCTTTCAACAATCTTTCAGATTTGTACTGTATCTGTACATGAAAGTCTACATATTGTTTTCCTGACCACTTCAATGAATTTGCCAAAAAAAAAATCTTAGATACCAAAGTAACCTCAAATGACAGGTTTGTAAGACGTTCACAATTCTGTCTCTCACTCAACATCCAGTGCTGAAATCTGCGGTACAGTCAGACCTTTATTACAGGCTCATCCCCTCCAGCCATTATTACACTAAAGGTCATCGGTGTCACAGGGAACTCCAGGTCACACCAGATAGAACGGCTGAATTATGAAATCAACTCCCAGCTACCACATAAAGGGGAATGTAGCCATGTAAGAGGACACACATCAGACAGCAAAATTAACTTTGTAAATCTACAATTTCTGTCTGAAATTAGAGTCCCAGTGGTTTGTCTATCTTGTCCCTTTATTACAGCCTGGGATTGAATGCTGTTATTAAATATCTATAGTATAATTGCTCTTACAGAAAATATGCTGAATAAAGGCCCAAATAAAGCCATGGAATTACGCTATGGATATTCCACTGGAGCCACTACTCCATGGTAATCAGTGACAGTAGTGGCTCTAATGTACCATTGGTTACGATTGGCTCAAAAACAGCTAACACGTTTCGGGGCAATAAAACTCCCCCTTCATCAGGTTTAGTGAATTAGAGTACAATTTTGAATAGAAATCATAATCATATTTATCTGTCACTTCCCTTCCACGGTCCTGTGCGCTCTGCCTTCCCTGCAGCCTGGGGTTCTTCTGTGTTCTTGGCCCGTGCTGTAGCTGATTACATCAATGGTGAATGCCTGTTAAATTTCCACCTATTTAAGGTAGGTTTCCTCTGGCGCCTGAGCAATTTACCTTATTCACCTGACCCCGCATCTTCTCTTGGATTT